>NC_090731.1:68452629-68465129 GCF_036898095.1 Palaemon carinicauda | reverse complement strand
ATCCTTCCTCTCTTTAGACAAACTCTAGGTTAGGATGAGCTTCCCTAACTGCTGGGTGTGTCTCATACTAGAACGAAGTTTACAGGACCCTTATCCCCTTCCCCCCTCTCTTTCTTAGTGATGGCCTAGCCATCACATCTCTTAGCCAGTCCTACTACTGTACCTAGTATAGGTTAGGATGGGGGACCGGCTCAGCTCTCTGCCGGCCGGCAATAACATGCAGGCTGGAAGAGACCCCTTTTTCTTCTGCAGAGTGAACCCCAGACCTCCCTTGGTCTCCCATCCATGTCTGCTGGTAGAGCCCGGCAGGCTATGGATATATAGGAAGCCTGAATGCTACATTCTCCCCTTCCATATGTTCACTCGTTTTGGATGAAGGTTGTATGGCAATGCCACCTTATAAAGTTACATCTATACTGTTTCTCTTGCTAGTGTTTTGCACCCCTAGCCCGGCTGCCTGCTTAAACGGCTGGCAGCCGTGTAGGTGGAGATTCTCTGGTTTGTAGTCACTGCCGGCCGTCATGGGTATCACTATCTTTGCCTGCCGGCAGTAGAAGCACATCCCGAGATCTGCTGGCCACTACGTTTAGCGGCCGGCAATCAGCTGCTAGTGTTTTCAGTTGCCAACCGCCAGTGATTGCCGGCCGGCACACATTTGCGAACCAGTGAACTGCCGCCTATTAGTTAAAGGTAGCATACCTTTGAACTATACAGGGGTAAATGCTGGCCGGCACACGCCGATACGTGCTGGCGTATGCTGGCCGGCACGACAACATGCGATATACAGTAGTTACTATATTTGTGGTGTAGCACACACTACATTAATAAAGCTACAGTACAGAGTTTGTTGTAACACAAAAGTTCTTCCAACATACTTAATGTTATCTTGTACACCTTTTGTAGAGACCGTACAATATATAGAAAGTGAGTTCTTTCTGTATTCATTCTATCCAGTATATTAAAACTTTATTTCAAGGTGTGAGCCACACCTTAACTTTCAGCTTAGGAAAATATATAAGGTATTCTAGAATAAGAATTAACCTTAGTTCTAATATCTTGGGAGGTTACAGCAATTGGCTGGGCAGGAAATATAAGTATGTGTCTTTCCTTCTTTCCTTTCTAGCTTTACTGTATAAGCTACATGTATTAATAATAAGTGAAAAGCCTTCACTTGATATTCATGGATTCTCTTCTCTTTACAGGAGGACCATGCGAAGTGCGGGAGTATGTTCTGCAATGTCCGCAGTAAGAACTTCTGTGGACATGAGTTATGCAGGAGGCACGCAGCACGCGCAGTCTCCAAAGGTGATCTCCGGTATTGGGACCCTAGGTATGTACTATATGTTCCAACCTGATTACCGAGACATTTGACACCCCTAAGTCGGCGGACTCAAGGGATGCTGCTAGGGAAGAGTTGCAACCCGGGGGACGGGTTTTCAGAAAAACACTTCAGGCCCCTACCTTCCAAACGAGAAGATGAGGGCCTACCTTGTCCCTAAGGCATCGACTAATGCAGTCATCCCTCAGCCTCATGAAGAGATACCAACCGTCCAGAATCCAGTATATTCTGAAGTCTCGGCCGCCCTTCAAGACATCCAATTGGACGATAGGATGTCAGAGGTGTCGGATTATACAGAAAAGAACCTGGGAGAAGGTCAGGAGGAGGAGCTGACCCAGGCTCCAGAAATAGAAGAGGAAGAAATCGACGAGGTGTCAGTTACATCGGTTCCGGCCCCAGAACCTATTCCCTCTACATCGTCTGCTATCCCAGATGATCTGGGAAGGATTCTTTCTTCTATTGTTGAAATGATTCAACAAATACAAAAGAAGAATGGTGAAAAGGAAGCTGCGATGAAACTGGAGACACGCAGACTCACAGCATCACGTGGGCCCCAGAAGCGACTCAACGTGAAGGATCTTCCTTTGTGCTCGGATACCAACCCTTGGAGGTATGCCGAACACATGTCAATGACAACCGGTAGGATTGTTAAATCGAAGAAATTGGGCTCAATTTCCCTGGAAGATGTGGAATTTTGGCTCAACAAAGACTCTTACCCGGACTGCTATATCTGTCTTAGGAGGGAGCCAGCCTCAAAGGAGGAAACGGAGCCAAAGGAGGTCATAGTCCTTGACCATAGTAATGCACAGGCAATACTAGCGAGCTCAATGAAAGAGAGGGGCTTCACGAACTCAAAAGTGCCAGCTTTGAGTAAGAAGCTTCCCTCCTTTGTGGCCTCACCAACCAGAGCCTTTCCCTTCATAGAAAAGAGATATAAGGCAGCCTTGAAGGCGGCAAAAGCAAGGAAACCATGCCTCTCCATGGAGGAATCCAAGTCGTTATCCCTGACCTTGCCATTGGACCAAAAGGACTGGAAGGAAGATCACCTTACCCTCTCAGTCGGGAAGTTGGAAGCTGATGTTGTCGAACGTCAGTTTGGCGAGGGACTTCCAAAGCTGTTGGAGATTCTCTTGCGCAGAGGGCAAGACACGAAAGAAAGACTTGTGGCATCGATGTCGTTGCAAACGATTTAAGAAAAAAAAAAAAAAAAAACATGGCAATTTACCCCAAGAAATAGGACACGATCATGGTAGTGGCCAAAACCCATCTGGCCACAGTTAAGAAGGATCTCTTCAGCTTTATTAAAGCTAAGAGAGCCTGTAGAGAGTTTGTGTTCGCCTCGGCTGCGGTGAGGCACGAATCGAGGTGACTAATTTCTTCTTGCATATGGGGTAAAGACCTCTTTCCCAACGAAGTAGTTAAAGAGGTAGTAAACAAAGCCGCCACGGAGAATAGGAGCCTTCTCCAAAAGTGGGGCTTAAACCTTAAGAGGAGTCTTCTCCGGATGAGGGTCCCCAACCCAAGAAGAAGACAAAAAGTCCTAGGCTATCCTCTCGGCCGACTAAGCAATACCAACGGCAACAACAGCAACTTCCTGTGACCGCGGTGCCTCAGATAGTGGCACAACCTCCAACCAAGTACCAGTTGGTACCAAAACATGTGGCGACACAATCGCCAGTTTTTATCCCAGCCTTTGAAAGAAAGACTTCTTCCTTTCAATCAAAAGCTAGATAAACAGCCAGAGGTTCTTCTAGACGCCCTTCAAGGGGAAGGGGATTCAGGGGAGGACGCGGTTAAGGAGGCAAGGTCTCAGGTCCACAACGGCAGAAGCGAGATGCTTCCAGTAGGAGGGAGACTACACCTATTTAGGGATCGTTGGACCTTCGATCCCTGGGCCCACAGCCTAATAAAGAATGGACTAGTTTGGTGCAGGAACAGTCCTCCACCTCCATTTCCTCAGTTCTTCCAACAATCTACCCCCATTCTGGAAGAATATGTCTGAAAACTCTTAGTGAAAAGAGTAATTCGAAATATAATGTCCATCAAGTTCCAAGGCAGGCTGTTTTGTGTTCCAAAGAAGGACTCAGAAACTCAGAGTCATTCCGGACTTGTCGCCATTCAACAAAGTTCATAGTGAACTACAAGTTCAGGACGCTCACACTTCAACACAAAAGGACCCTACCGCCCAAAAAAGGGCATATACAGTCTCCATAGACTTGTCATACGCTTATTGGCACGTTCAAATTAATCGTCACATCTCCTCCTACCTAGGGTTCGAGTTACAAAGAAGACTTTACGCCTTCAGAACCATACCATTCAGGCTAAACATAGCCCCAATTATTCTTATGGAGCTTGCGACTGCAGCCGTCCATCAATTACACCTAAAGAGAGTCCAAGTAGTGGCCTACTTGGACGACTGGCTGGTGTGGGCAGCATCCAGGACAGAATGCATGCAAGCCTTTAAGATAATGATCCAGTTCCTGGAACATCTGGGAATCAAGATCAACATCAAAAAGTCTCGACTATATCCAGCTCAAAAAATTTCAATGGTTGGGAATCCATTGGAATTTGGAGTCACATCAACTTTCCATTCCTGGGAAGAAGAGGAAAGAAATAGCAGGATCTATCAAGAGACTATTGATTTCTAATCGGATATCAAGACGCGAACAGGAGAGAGTGCTGGGCTCTCTAAAGTTTGTTTCCATAACAGATTCAGTGCTAAAAGCACAGCTAAAGGATGCAACAGGAGTCTGGATATAATACGCATTAAACACTCGAAGAGATTTGATGAGACCACTACCGACTCGGTGAGATGCTTGAATCGACAAGGGTCGGGATCACCTCGGATCAACCGAGTGATGCTGGCCATATTCTGTTTGGCGGAAAGAAAGAAATGGCACCTGTCAGCAGTTCACATTCAATTGGTCCGCAACGTGACAGCGGACGCTCTATCCAGGTTCACACCGATAGAGTAAGAATGGTCCCTAGACGCAGGATCGTTCTCCCTCAGCTTGAGCCAAGTCCCGGAACTGCAGATAGACCTCTTTGCGACGAAAGACAACAAGTAGAATGTGTCCCCGTACGAGGATACGCTAGCGGAAGCACTGGACACTATGTCCCTAGACTACAACAGATGGTCCAGGATTTACCTGTTCCCTCTGCACAACCTCCTTTGAAGATCCTCAATATGAGATCCTTCAAAAGGAAGATGGCAATAGTGGCCCACAAGTGGCCAATGAGCCTTTAGTTCCCTCTGCTATTGGAACTACAACTGAAGTTTGTACCGCTACTGGATCCAATCCTGACTCAGCGAGTAGGTGTCGTTTGTCAAGGCGAAGAAACCAGAAAGAATTCTTGATTGACTTCTGTTTATTTTCTTTATTCACCTTCATGAGTAAGGTTTAGCAGCCAACACATTATCAACGTGCAAGTCTGCCTTGACAAGACTGATATTGTATACTTTTCAGGTCGACCTTTCTTAGGACAATTTTTAATTAAAATTCCAAAGGTCGGTGCTAAGGTTAGACCTTCAGTGCCTCTAAGACCCATTTCATGGACACTAGATAAGGTTCCTCATTTGAATTAATTTTGAATAATGAGGAGTGCACTTTGAAGTTATGTTTTTGTTTGCACTCGCTTCAGGGGCTACAGTTAATGTAATAGTGGCTCTCTTGAGAGGGGAAGGCCACGTCCAGTTCTTGAAAGGAGAACTGAATCTGTTTCTAGACCCAACATTTCTTGCCAGGAACAAGCTACCCACCAACAGGTGGGGTCCCTAGAGAATCTGCCCTCTGAAGGAAGATGCATCTCAATAGAGTGCCTAAAGGTCTATCTTCAGAGAACTTCAGACTTTAAGGGAGGACAGCTGTTCGAAGGAGAAACCTCGGGTTCAAATTTTATCTCTGAAACAACTAAGGGCGAAACTCACCTATGTTATTCGCAAAGCGGATCCAGACAGTACACCCGCAAGTCATGGACTTTGAACATTTTCCTTCGTACACCGGCTGGTAGTCTTCCAAGATGTTCTTTATGCACTGTGCTAAGCAAGTGGAGCAACTCAAGAGGTCTGTGGTAACAGCAGGTAGAATTCTTAACCCTTCTGTTTAAATCTGCGAGGAACAGTATAATTAATTTGGGACGATTAATTAAGAGGGTGAGTGTGTAGTCACAGTCTGTTACTACACACTGAGCGATAGGCCACTAACGTGTCCTTACGAACTATTCCATGGACTTTGGTGAACTATAGCATAATACGGACACTTGTGTTAAGCGTTTCTTACGCTAGTGTAAATAAACAGTAATACAGACTATATCATTATTATTAATGATTCGATTGAAGAGGCAAATCTGTTTTCTGTTAATCGAAACAATATTTTCTGTTGACTGTTTTTCTTTATGCTTTAACGAATATCGTCCATATTTTATGAATTTTATAAATGTTGACCTGATATGTATGTTTATTAAATTTTTAATATACTGGTTCATAGTGAACCCTGCGTCTTATTCGCTCACACTCATTTTATTAGAAATGTACTGAGCATTATAATTAAAATATGGATAATTTTAACATGGAACGTCTTTCAAGATTGTTCCTTTCTTCAAGCAAAAATCCACTCGCTTTAACCCTTCCTTAGGAAGGGTTAACGTTGTACCTTAAGGTGTTGGTGGTAGAGATGCAAAATTTGTTCATATACGGATACAACTGTTATCCAATAGTTTAATAAGAGTAGATACCTTGGGGATATGTCAGGAATTCATGCTGAAATTGGTCACTCTTATACAAACTTTGCTTTATGATGTATAGGGTGAGACCACTATACAAGCTTGTCATTTGGTCATCCATAGTTATTATGTACTCCTCGAGACTTTTTCCAGAGTCCAGTACGACTCTTCCCTGTAGGGCGCAGGAAGCACTAACATAGTTCATGCTTAGATGAAATGATGTATGACAGTATCATCATAGGTCTCTAGGTCTAGATCAATGGTTCCCAAACGGGGGGGCGCGCCCCACTTAGGGGGCGTGAGGACGATACAAGGGGGGCGTGAAGTCATCTGCTCGAAATTACTTGTTTAATAGAATAATAAAATCATTAAAAGAACAAATATCTGTCATTACATACATGCATCCATCTCACTAGATTTAACCAGAAATTACGCTTTGTCTCATAAGTATTTCCTCATATTATATCCAATGTTTTCAAATTATTCTATTCTTTAAATTAGAACTCAATTTTGCCCATTGCTAATATTCAAACTTTTTTTCGCTCACTTTGAAGCAAATGTTTCGTTTTTAGTTACTGAAATGTACTATTATTTGTTTGAGTGGCTTTCATTATTAAAATGTAATACAAACAGAAATCTGTTTTCCTGTACAATGCTAAGAAATAAATGTAAGAATCATTTCATATAAAATAAAAAAAAAGAGAGGAGTGGGGGCGTATGGGTCTACTGGAAGCCAAAAAAGGGGCGTCAGGTAAGATAGTTTGGGAATCACTGGTCTAGATGGACCAGGAAATGCTTTCTTGAGGGTACGGCACCGGTTGAGAATCCACAGATACAGTAATGCTCTGGTAAACTTCTATCAGGACGACATGGCCTAAGCCCAAAAAAACAGATTTTGAGCTAAGCGAAAAACCTATTTTTGGGTGAGGTAGCCATGTCGTCCTGATGGGCCTACCCTTCCTTTTATTGTAAAAGGGCTTATTGACCCCTCCCTATAATACAGTATCTGTAGCACCTCGTATATCGCTACAAGGAATGGACATGGCGCTGCCACCTTTGTCAGATACACACTGGAAACGGAATAGGAGAGATTCCTTGGGAACGGCTCTCTTTTCATACCCGTTTCAGATTCTTGTCACTGTAACCCCTCAAAGCGTTAATACTGTTCGGGGTGAATATAGCTATGTGACATGTCAAGAATACGTCCTCTGATATTATGCAATATCCTGTTAGATTTAATTAGGGATATTCGCCCCAGGAGTTAGAATTCTGGATACCTTATGGTAAAATTCTCTGGGAATATCACTGTAGTCAAATATACTCTAGGAAGCTACCCTTTAGGGACTTCCATTAGGACGACATGGCTACCTCACCCAAAAATAGATTTTTCGCTTCGCTCAAAATCCGTTATATATATATATATATATATATATATATATATATATATATATATATATATATATATATATATATATATATATATATATATATATATATATATATATACTGTATAATAATCTATCATCTGCCAGATTGAAATAATCCTAAAAAGCAAGGAATACATAACAGTCTGTATCTTCACTGTATTTATAACTATTTATCACTAACGATATTGACTTTAATAGATGCAAATATCAACCACAATGGCATTTAATATTGAAACCTACTTTGGTATTATATATCCGCCAGAAATTCTATTAAAATAAATGCTTCTGGCTAGGCAAGGATTCGAACCTATGCCTCTGAGTCGAAACAATGCCAGCAGTAACTCTATCAAGGAACTGCCAAGAGGGATATAAGTTATTTTCAAGTTCACTGTACACGTTCATATGAAATTCAGGATTCTGCTTTCGACTTGAAATCAATCCATTTCTACCATGATAACTGATCAATAAGTTTCCAACACGTGACAATTAATGGTGACTATTTATCAACAATCGTGACTTTAATAGATATACATTTCAACAACATTAGTTTTTAATAACAAATATTTTCAATGACAATCAAATTTTATGCAAGACATGCGCTTCAACACCACCCAGAACATATACAGAATGGCCCAGTGTGAGGAAATGAAAGGAAACAAAGAAATAAGTATACTTTAAAAAGTAATTGACAATTAAATAGAATATTTTAAGAAGAGTAACAATATTAAAATAAATCGTTTAAGCATAGATAGTAGAAACGTCGAAACACAAGAGAAAGAAAAGTAAGATAGAATAGCATGCCTCAGTGTACCCTCAACCAAGGTTTCCAATATCAAAGAGACAGAAAAAATCCTCAGTTTGTACTTAACAAAAATTACAAAAAGGAACTAAGAAAAAGAAATAAAAGATTAGTAAACCAAAATCTTTCTTATGAAAATATATATATTTCTTCTAAAAAAAAGATAAAAGGTAAATGTTTGTGGCATTAATACAAAAAAAAAATAATAATAATAATATTATTCATGAGAAGCAAGTACAGAATAAGCAATTTTCGTGATGAACAGCCAAAAAAGTTTCGAAAACTTTGGTAACTAATGAAACAGGAATCAATTAAATCAAACTTTTTCCATAATCAAAGACAAGAATGATACAGTTCAACGAAAGAAATCTGAATAAGACTTATTAAATAAAAAGCTATTTAAAAAAAAAAACACACACATCTTTAATGAAATTATATTCGTTCTAAGTTGTCAATGTTTAAAAAGTAATCTTATATCACAGATATTTTTTTTTTTTGGCTAAGAACTTGTTTCAAACATATATTACGTTGAAAATAGACATGCATCATAAATATTTTTTTTTTATAATGTCAATTGTCATTTTATCTGAGTCTGGCTTTAACGAGGTAACGCTACATTTTCTTTGTGAGATTTTAACAGTCGCGACATATTTTTTCGTTGTTGACAAAGAAATAAAAAAAATCATCGTAAACAGAGAGAGAGAGAGAGAGAGAGAGAGAGAGAGAGAGAGAGAGAGAGAGAGAGAGAGAGAGAGAGAGAGAGAGAGAGAGAGAGGAGTGTGGTTAATGTTTTCAAAATTTTAGACATAATCTCTACCATCCACTCGAGCCTAATTATAAAGGGACATAGTTAAAAAGAAATTATATTTTTATAAACACCCTTCATAACAATAATAATCCCCTCCTAGAATATTTTAGGTCATTATCCTCCACTTTCTCTGTATCAAAAAATTAAGAAAAACTTAAAAGACAAGACCTCCACTTTCCTGCAAGTAAAATATACAGTAAAGTTGAATACATAAAACCTTTAATATTTCAAAAACATTTTACTTCCTTTTATAAGATTTTCACATATGGGCCATTATTATTATAATAATAATAATAATAATAATAATAATAATAATAACAATAATTATTATTATTATTATTATTATTATTATTATTATTATTATTATTATTATTATTATTATTATTATTATTATTATTATTATTATTATTATTATTATTTCTAAATTGTCCTCCGTGCTCATACACCTGACAACCCTGAGATTACCTAACGATTCATTTTCGCTGAAGATGTTAACTACTGCAACGTAATTGTTCAGTGGCTACTTTCCTCTTGGTAAGGTTAGAAGACACTCTTTAGTTATGGTAAGCAGCTTTTCTAGGAGCAGGACGCTCCAAAATCAAACCATTGTTCTCTAGTATTGGTTAGTGCCATAGCCTGTGTACCATGGCCTTTCAATGTTTTGAATTACAATTCTCTTCCTTGCTTGAGGGTATACTTGGGGACACTGTTCTAATTTATATCTCTTCCTCCTGCTTTTCTGAAGTTTTTATAGATTATATGGGAAAGATTTAATCTAATGTTGTTAGTGTTCTTAGTAAATTTTATTTTGATAATTCATTACTTCTCTTTTAGTTTTCAATGTCCTTGTTTCCTTACCCCACGGGGCTAATTTTCCGGTGGAGCCCTTGGGCTTACAGCATCCTTGCTTTCGAACTAGGGTTGTGGCTTAGCTTGTAATAATAATAATAATAATAATAATAATAATAATAATAATAATAATAATAATAATAATAATAATAATAATAAAAATGATAATAATAATAATATTAATAACAATAATAATGATAATAAGTAGATTCTGAACATATTTTCATATATCTTACAATTTTCCAAAGTTCATTATATAGCCATATTATCATAAATCTTATTATCTCTCCAAGTTCATGATATGGATTAGTAAATCCTTGAAAACATTAAAATTCAAAGATAAGGAATTAAAAAGATGAAAGCCTTTTGCCTCCCGCCAAAATCAGGCTTGCAGCAAATATTAATATTTCGTGAAGCTGAGAAAAAAAAGGAAAAAACGAAATTTGCATGACAACGGAGATCCAAACTAAGGAAAAATGAAAGTAGCAAACAATGAAGAAATTGAATGAGAATAATCGCTATGTTCTCTTTCTCTAGGTCTCTTAACTGGATTTGGTTGTTTTTCGTGTTTATTTCTTTTTTCTCCATGAATTTACTTCATTAATTTTCTGTACGATGTATCACAAAAAGAAATAATTTTCTTGGGATAAAAATACAGGACCACACAAACACAAACACAGATATATATATATATATATATATATATATATATATATATATATATATATATATATATATATATATATATATATATATATATATATATATATATATATATATATATATGTATATATATATAATAATAATAATAATAATAATAATAATAATAATAATAATAATAATAATAATAATAATAATAATAATAATAATAATAAGCCATATGTTTTAACATATTAATGTCTGAATTCTCCTACCGAAATGACTGAAAGACAATAGCATATGACCGGCCGGGAATCGAACCCTAGTCCAGGATGCATGTATGACAGTGACCGTACCACTTAGCCACGAAGAACCACGAAGAAAGATAAAAATTCAATGACAATTCTTCTGTACATATTCCTGTCGAATTCAGGTTTTATTGTACTTAGAATTGAAATGAAGCCATCTTCACCATCGTAGCTAATTGGTAGGTTTGTAACTTGGCATTCGATTAATGATAAATTTTTCACATTTAGATATGCAAATATTTTTTCCTCATATCTTGAAATGTCAGTCATGAAACTAAAGCCCTAATAATCAATGAAAATACAACAATCATTAACTACTGCTATGAAATTTCTCAGCGTTTCCATTTTCTTTAAATTATTGTCGTAAATTGTTCGTGAAACAATATTATGTTGCTTTTACAAAAATTATTTCATGATGCATCAAACATAATAAAACATAAAATTGTACAAATAAACATTCCACTGAATAGCAGACAAATTGCTTTGTTGTCGACAACAAATCAAGATATATCTTGTATAAGTGATTAATCTAACCTGATTCTCATGTATTTTGATTTAATTAATAAAAACTGCAGATTTCCAGCAAGATTGCTATAATTCAAGATATGCATCTTTAATTCTAAAATTAACAATAAAGGTGGTCAGTACATAGCACAAATAGATCCATAATTAATATAAGAATCACATAAAAGAGTAAAGTTTATCTTACTACTATTACTATGCGCTTGAAAAGCAGCAAAAGCACACTTGTGATATCTTGGTTTAAACATTGCCAAGTAAAACCATTATGTAGATCAACATAGACTGCAAGGTAATTTGCATAATTTTGTTAAATGTCTCTAAAGGTCTCACCAGAACTTCAGCCAGGCAAGCACCACACAGCACTGTGGTGCCCAACCACAGCAGTGCCTCCCCAGTAAATGGCTTAAACTCACTTACGGGGTCGGGATCGATCTGCTTCCATGCAAAAGCTAGGCAAACATGTTACCAGATCTGCTTCCATGCAAATGCTAGGCAAACATATTACCAATGTATTAGTCAGGAACTTAATTTAGGATATTTTTTTCTTTTTGAATGTCTGTGGTTGACTGATTGTGTACGGCTGAGGAACTAGAGCAAGAACTGGGGACTATGCACAAAAAATTTAATAATAATAATAATAATAATAATAATAATAATAATAATGATAATAATAATAATTATTATTATTATTATTATTATTATTATTATTTTTATTATTATTACTATTATTATTATTATTATTATTATCATCATCATTATTATTATTAATATCATTAATATTGAAAATAATAATAATAATAATAATAATAATAATAATAATAATAATAATAATAATAATAATAATAATAATAATAATAATAATAATAATAGTTATCAGGTTCTTCCTTAAGACAAAAAATAAATAACAACATTGTCTTGCAGTAGAGGGATATATTAAAAAGAAAGATTTATAATACTACTACTACTACTACTACTACTACTACTACTACTACTACTACTACTACTACTACTACTACTACTACTACTACTAATAATAATAATAATAATAATAATAATAATAATAATAATAATGATAATAATAATAATA
>NC_090731.1:68437629-68445129 GCF_036898095.1 Palaemon carinicauda | reverse complement strand
TATATATATATATATATATTATATATATATATATATATATATATATATATATATATATAATATATATAAGCTACATCATTGTGCATATTCTACATAACATTCCTTATTTCTCCTAAATTATTAATTGCAGTCAAATCAGAATCCTCAGATTCACAAGGTCCAGCGCCCATGGTCTCTTGGTGTAATAAACATAATTATTACGATCATGTGAAGCCGTTTGAAGAAATAATGACATAATTCTGTATATTAAAGGTCAAAGGTGTCTGGTTTCAGTTCCAGTCTCATCAGAATAGATGCTCACCAGAGCCTCAGCCGGACAACCCCAACAGTCTGTGGTGCCCAAATACAGCAGTTGCCTCCCAGTAAACAGCTTAAACTTACGATCCCAGGCTGGGATCGATCTCCTCCCATGCGAGTTCAAGGAGAACGCGTTGCCACTGTACTAGCCAGTGGTAACTGGGATATTTTCGAAACCTATATCTTGGAATGTCATGAAACTATTCGACAACTCAGAAGAGAAAGGACAGGAGTAGGTAATAAACCATAAGTCTATAGAAAGATAATACCACTTAACGTTGGTATGTTTAAAGGATTCAATTTCCGCTCTTGAATGGCAGAGGCCAGGGATAGTGACATTGTCCTTTTAAGCAGGCCAATACCCTAGAGACTGATCATATATGCATATGATCAACAACAAAGCCCACTCTGTACCCAATATAATGCCAAGGAGGGCCAGGCAATGGCTGCTGATGACTCAGCAGATAGACCAATAGTCTTCCCCAAACCCCCCATCCCTAGCTCACATGGATGGTAAGGTGCCAGCAACCAAAGGAATTAACGAGTTTTAGCGGGACTCGAACCTCAGTCTGGCTATAAACAGCCCTCCACAACCCTAAAATATTTTTCAGAGCAATGCATAAATACTACAGGGAAATATAAAAAAAAGTAAATAAAAATATAAAAAAGTAAATAAATAAATAAAAAACCAAAACAGATTTAAAAAAAAAAAATATTACAATGAATATCCATGAATTGGAATGTCTTCAACAATTCCAGATATTCCAATATTGGAATACGCGACAAGAAGTATACCTGCGTTAGGAGGGCATTTACATTATTTGAGGAATTCCTTCCTTTGTATATCACTTGAAGAGCCGTACATAGTTCTTGGACGAGTTTATGGCGGAGCAGAATCAACGTATCAGAAGTTGTTGGTTAGTTCACAAAAGGGAAATCAAATAGTGAATATTTGCTGCGTAAAAATAATTATATATTCTGATAACATTGATTATTTGGAAAAGGTTAAATCCAAATTGAAAAACTAATCTTATCAGAGTATTTTCTTTTGGCAAGGAAGAAGATTACGGATTGACTCCACAAAATAAGGGGGAAAAGATTTAGACAATAAAGATACTCTGATTAGATTAATTATTCAGTTCAAATTTAACCTGTTCTACTAACTGGTTAGGAATTAATAGTTGAATAAGAGCATTTAAGTGTAAAGAAATAAGGAAGACGGGTGTTTGCGAGTTCATGGGGATAAATTATTAACATATAGTTAACTTTTTAAATTGATAAAACTCCATCAGTATTACTGGATGCTGACCAGGAAATCATACCCCACCCTCACCGTCAACTCCCCCATCCTCAACACAAAAGAAAAAGCTGTAAACTTTGAGTTAAAGTGATGCATATTGCGCTTCTGACAAAAAAAATATTACAGCAGGTGACACAAACACCAAGAGCAGTTACAAGGAGTTGCAAGGATTTTGAATGTCTCAAAGACTTTTTAGTCCATCAGCAGAGACTCGATTTGCTCTTTGGTAAAGAGATTTTTTTTAGCCTTTAGAGCGTTCTTATTGTCTTGTCTAACTTATTCTTGAACTCTTTTATTGTGTCACTGTTTATTACATCCGCAGGAAGTCTTTTTAAAGTATATGCTATTTTGTATGTAAGGAAATTGCCACATTGAGTGGTGTTGTATCTTTTTAATTCCAGTTTTCATCAGTTACCTCTAGACTTATTTGTGTTAAGCGTGAATAGATCGTTGCAATCTACATTTGCTATTCCTTTAAGAACGCTGAAGAGGAAGATATACTAACAACCCAATAAGAAATTCCGCCATAGAACAGCATCATGAACCATGGCATGAGGTAAAATAGTGTTGCTTCAATAATTTCATGTTTCAAACATAATTAGAAAAGTTCCTAAGTTCTCTTGCTTAAGTGTACACTCGGACACACTATTCTATCTTATTTCTCTTCCTCTTCTTTCTTGAAGTGTTTATAGTTTATATACGAAAGATCTGAATTAATATTGTCACTGTTCTGGAAATACTTTATTTAAATTTTTCATTACTTCTCTTGCAGTATATTTTCTTTTTTCCTTTCCTCACTGGGCTCTTTTTCTCTGCTGGACCCCTTGGGATTATTGCATCTTGCTTTTCTTATTACAGATATAGCTTAGCTAGCAATAATAATCATATTAATAATATGCAATTTTTATCTTCTAAGGGATTATTACCTACCATGAATGATTAAATAATTGGAAGTAAGTAAATTTAAATATATTATTGTTCATTATTTCTCATATAGGTTCTTTATTTCCTTATTTTCTTTCCTCACTGGGCTATTTTCCGTGTTGGAGCCCTTGGACTTATAGCATCCTTCTTCTCCAACAAGGGATTTAGTTTAGCTAATAATAATAATAATAATAATAATAATAATAATAATAATAATAATAATCCAATATTTTGTGGACTACGCATCAATGAAGAAAGTGTAGCATCCATAAACGAAGCCTTTACTCTGTGAGTCTACGAAAGTTGATAAGATAAGCATCGTTAGAGGCATGGCTTTCAAAGTCTACTGTGTATAAAATTCCCAATCAAGATTCCACATGAAAGCTCACGAGATCCAATCTCTTCAAATGTGGTTTGAAGAAGACTATCACGTGTGACATCTTTCTGCTATTATAATCACCGCAAAGATTCTGGGTGAGATAAGCCCCACCCACTGATGCCGTCATAGCCAATCACGTCGTCTCTCATGCTAGATGCGGTCACAAAACATCCATTCACAAATTTTAAACTGTACTAACTTATAATCACTTTAAGAAGATGTGTTGTGACCGCTGTTAATGCGGGAGACAACATGATTGGCTTATTAGGATTTGACCCTTTATACAGTAACAGTTGATTTTAGTTCATTCAACCAAAAAACCACACTCTGGTTTTACTTTTATTGATAGCATAAACCACAAGTAATGGCATGAACCACAAGTAATTCTAAAAAAAAATAACCATTTATATGTCGTGATTTCAATATTTCGTCGAAAAAAATTTATTTCGGTTGCTATTAATTTTTACAAATAGTTTATAGATTGTTATATATAGTTATTTTCTGTGAAACTGGCTTTATGAGCACCCTGTTGTAACAAGAAAATTCATAATCTCAAGTTTATCAACAAAGAAAATAAATAATGAGAAATTTTCTTTGGATAATGGAAATATTTTCATAAACATCATTCGATAGAAAGCTCAAATTATAATAAATTGCGGTCAACTGAAATGTGGTCATTGTCCGTCATCTTTCTAATAATATTTGGTATGAATCAGAATCCTCATATTCAGAGCCTCCAGCGTCCATGGTCTCAGGGGTCAGGGTCAATTATACATATGTTTGACGATTATGTAAAGTCATTTGAGAAATAGTGACATAATCGTGAATATGTTATGACAATAACAATGAAACAATGTTCAACATATTTTGTAGATTTGAGAACAAACCCCTCAGAAGAATATTGGGAGTTAAATGGCAGGACAGGATTTAATACTATTATTATTATTATTATTATTATTATTATTATTATTATTATTATTATTATTATTATTATTAAGCGCAGGAGATGACGATAATGAAGATAAAATCCCAGAGATGTTATTTCATTCTTTTTTCTTTCTTTTTTTTTCACTGGAAGAGGAATTCCCAAGACCAAGATATTATTCGTGACCCTAAGTGCATCTAAGCAGATTACTATCTGTCCCCTAAACATTACGTATCGCCTATTGTATTATTTTTACTGGTCTATTTGCCATTGAAATTTTCATGTTGTTCCACCTTTCCAAACATAGAGCTCTAATACAATATTTCAGTTATGTTCCGGGTTCTATAAAAACACTATTCAAATAGCTATTATCACTCTCATCCAGTTCGTGGAATTGTGAATCCAAACTGCTCCTCCCTCAAAACGAATCCAAAGAGAATTTACGTGGCCATGAGTTTAGTAAACAAACTGGCATGATTGTATTGTACAGTTTCATACGCCTGTCTTGGCTGGTAAGGTTTTAAAGGTTTAAAGATTTAATGGCCACTCATGAGTAGCAGTGGAAAGGGATAGTGACATTTCCCTAGCAAGCAGGACAGAGCCCTAGAGACTGACCATATATATATATATGATCAGCGACCAAGGCTCATCTCCAACCAAGCTAAGACCAGGGAGGGTTAAGAAATAGCTGCTGATACCTCAGTAGGTAGACCTGTAGACTCAACAAAACCTCCCATCCTTAGCTCTTAAGGATGGTGAGGTTGCAGAGACTAAATGAAATAACTAGTTTGAGCCGGACTTGAACCCCAGTTTGGCGGTCACCAGGAAGAGGCGTTATCGAAACTAAAGGAACTAGCGGACTTGAGCGGAGCTCAAACCCCAGTCTGGCTATCACCAGGCAGAAGCGTTATCAAAACTTAAGGAACTAACGAGTTTGAGTGGGGCTTGAACCCCAGTCTGGCGATCACCAGGCAGAGGCGTTATTCAAACTAAAGGAACTAACGAGTTTGAGAGGGGCTCGAACCCGAGCATGACGATCCCCTGGCAGATGATTTATCAAAACTAAAGGAACTAACGAGTTTGAGCCGGACTCGAACCCCAGTTTGGCGATCACCGGGCAGAGACGTTATCAAGACTAAAGGAACAAGTGAGTTTTAGCAAAGCTCAAACCCCAGCCTGGCCATCATCAGGCAGAGGCGTTATCAAAACTAAAGGAACTAACAAGTTTGAGAGAGGCTCGAACCCCAGTCTGGCGATCCCCAGGCAGGTGCGTTATGAAAACTAAAGGAATTGACGAGTTTGAGCGGGACTTGAACCCCAGTCTGGTGATCACCAGACAGAGACGTTATCAATAGGCCACAACAACCCTAACCCCTATATGTGATGAATGCCAGTTGAGACAGGAGCAATATCTCCTTTCCTTTTGCATATGTTTAAAGAACTTTGTGTATATTACTAACATTATACTCTGACTTCTAGCTACTTTTCTTTTAGCAACCGGAGAGGCAAATAAGCATGCTACCAGGATGGAACAGAATATCCAGCCTACATGATGAGTCTTAATTGTATTATGAACTCTTCATTGTCGTTTAAAATGATAAGAACAATTTTCTATTCGGGGAAAGATGGGCGCGTTCCTAGGGCAGAGGTAAGACACAGTAACATTGCCCTAGCAAGCAGGACAGTGCCCTAGAGATTGCCATATATACATATGATCAACCTCCAAGGCCCCTCTCCATCCAAGCTAGGACCAGGGGAGGCCAGACAATAGCTGCTGATGACTCAGCAAGTAGACCTACAGGCTCCTCCAGAGCCCCCAACCTTTGCTCACAAGGATGCTGAGGTTGCAGCCGCTAAAGGAAACAACGAGTTTGAACGGGACTCGAACCCCAGTCAGGCGAGCAAATGTTAGGGACGTTACCAAATAGGCCACCACAACCCTAGGAATGTTTCTGTTCGTCCAAGCAAGAACTTTTGCAACAAATTATTAACCAACGATACGTATTGTTGCTAAGGTGGAGAGAGAAAGAGATAAAGGTGAAGTAAAACACACGTGTCCATCTCCTTTATAACAGTTATATATCATCAAAAAGGTTTGACGTCAACAAGGCAGTGCCTATCTTATGAAAATGAAACCTTTCGAAAGATATTGAAAATATTCTCTCTCTCTCTCTCTCTCTCTCTCTCTCTCTCTCTCCTCTCTCTCTCTCTCTCTCTCTCTCTCTCTCTCTCTCTCTCTCTCTCTCTCTCTCTCTCTATCATTTGAGCGTCTAAAATTATCATAAAATTTCTTTTCTCTGCCATTATTATCAACGGAGTTCAGTCATGCCAAAAGTCACACAATTTTTTTTTTAACAGATGCAAATCTTCACAAAAACTATTTTCATCATTCGTAAATATTATATACAATTTTACTTCAAATTTTCTATTCTTGATTCACAACACCGCTGAAAATGCATTTTAAGTTGAGAAATTTTGGCTACACTGGTATTGCTATAAAAAAAAGACCTCAGAGAGATATTGAAACATTTAAGCCGCATAGGATAGAAGCAAAATATTATTTAGAAACATGTAGAGAACGGGATTATATACCTACGAAATTTTTTTATTTATGTTTAGAAAATTTTGGAACCCGTTTTACCAAAGATCCTCGGCAAATATATGAATCTTACCAGTTCAGCGAAATTAATAGACGACACAAAAGAGATGATATTCTACACAGACTAACTGTAAACAATGAGATATTCTGTATGATTTCATTACCTCCGCAAACGAAGTTGGAAAGAGGATATGTTTTACCCAATGTTTGTATGTGTCTTGTTACTGAACACCTTCCAGGACAATTTTAATCGTAGAGTAATGAAATTTGCATTGGTTACCTATTATGTGAAAAACTGGAAATGGGTAAATTCTGGAATGTCAAGGGCAAAGGTCAAAGTAACGGTCAAGCAAAATGTCCAACTCACGTAATCACTGGACATCGTTGTCACAGAGACTTCAAACTTGGTTCATATTTGAGTGTATGAAAATCGACGCCATTTAATACGTGATAAGGTCGAAGGTTAAGGTCGAATTCAAGGTCAAGGAAAAGATCAATTTTAATCGTAAATTAATAAAACTTGGAGAGATTTTTAACTGTCATATAAAGAGCTGGAACGGATTAAATTTTGGAAAGCTAAAGGTCAAGGTTACGGACGAGCAATACGTCCATATCATATAATCATAACTTTGCCCTTCTAAAACACTTAGCATGAATATATTTTTCGCTGCTTGTGAGTGGAATCTCTCTCTCTCTCTCTCTCTCTCTCTCTCTCTCTCTCTCTCTCTCTCTCTCTCTCTCTCTATTTACTTTAGTTTTAAGTTTTGTGATTCCTTGTAGTGATTGCATACCTGATGCTATACGTATTATGAATTTATGCTGATGGTGTTATTCCTAATAATTTACAAAATAAACAAATTCTAATTCTTTGAAATCCGTATAACTAAGAAAAAAATTCTAATAATGAAATATCAAAAACTGACTTATTAAACTTATAAGTCAAAAACTTTTTTTTTTTTTAATTCAAAAACGTTAATTACTTCTCTATTGAAAGTGAAAATATTGGTATCAACTCTGTCACAGAATTACTGGAGAAGCAGAAGCAGACTGGACTCTGAATTTAATCGGATTAATGA
>NC_090731.1:68432629-68435129 GCF_036898095.1 Palaemon carinicauda | reverse complement strand
GTGTTAGGCCTTTTGATGATCAACGGCCTAAAGAAGGGTTTCAATCAATTGAAGTGTTTATAAGAGACTTTGAAGTAGCCACATATGGGTGGTCAGAAAGAGAAAAAGCCATTCAAATAATTAGATTGCTGAAAGATGCTCCGGCAATGGAAGTATTGTGTTGGCCACAAGAAAGTTTAAGAAGTTATACTGAAATAAAATGACGTTTAATTGAGAAGTATGCCTTGCCTAATGCGAGAAATGGAGACTTAAAAGAAAATTACAAACCAAAAATACGGGAAGGTGAATCCGTTCTTAGTTTTGCAACTCGCATTTTTCGGGATTGCGATTCCTTTGCTACCCAGAGTGCCAATCTCCCAGAAGGTGATAAAAAGGCAATTGCCCGTAAACATATTTGCAGATTAGTAAACCTGTATTTATGTGGTTATTTGTTCGATGAGAATCGCTCATTAGCAGACATAGTGAATGTGATACAAAACATTTTAGACAGTTTGCCAGAAGAAAAAAGGACTGGAAATAACAGGGCCGATTCCGAGAGGTTGGCAGCCATGAGAGGAATTCAACCCCCGAAGAATGGTAAGGGAGAATGTAGTCAGTATATTAACAGAGTCTTCAGATGTTGGCACTAAGGGGGAGAAGAGCACTGACGAGAGGAGTGCCCCACCCAAGGATACCCCCGCTGTTACACTTGTCAACCTACGGTAATTTATCTCGAGAGTGCCCGGCAAAAAACGCCCAGGGCAGGCGGGCTAGGGCGCACGCACATCTCCCCCCGCTCAACTTCTAAGGAAAAGGGAACAAAGGCAGGGGAAGGCAAGGGAGTTTGATGCCCCCACCACCCCCGCCCACATGACATCACAAGCATTGACGAGAGACGAAACAGAGCAGGCACTGGGATCTCCATCGTTACCCCCGACCTCACCCCCGCAGCACTAGGGAGAGGACCAGGGGGCAGCGGCATGGCAGCTGAGGTCATCGGACAGTGTCCCATATCTCGTAATGGCCGGCTGGGAATGTTAGCAGTTAGGATCGACCTGCAAGATAAATCCATCCGAGCGCTGATTGATTCAGGAGCCAGTGTTTCATTGATTAAAAAAGAATTCTCCTCAAAACCACTACAGCCAGCGGCATCAATTATTCCTGACACGCCAGGAGGAAATAAACTACACATAAACCATACGTTAATTGTCCAGTTTAAGGTGGGGTCTGTGAAGTTTACACATGACTTTTTTGTCTTGCCGACTCTCGGAATTTCAGGAATCGAGGCTATCCTAGGAATAAACCTTATTTCTAATAATCAAATTTGCATTTTGGGGGGAAATGATACAATAACAGTAAAAGCAGGAGGGTACATTTTGCCGATAGAATGTCGTGAGACAGTAAGTGCATGTGTTGGCTCGGAGAGACATTTAAGTAGGGTAACAGCTGTACCTGAGAGAGGAGAAGTTTTGTCCCCCCAGACCCTTGCGAGCATATCTGTGACCCCGTGTTGTCCTCTTGCGGAAGGAACCAAGTAGTTGTTAAACCCCATGACAATTGGGCCCATATGATATTAGAGGGCTTGACAGAAATTAAACAGAGCAGAGCTGATATGACGATAGTTAATTTGTCAAATAAAAGAGTTGTTCTAGGAAGTTATTCTCTATGAATTAGAGTTATGTGAAATTGCTTAAAATGGGATGTTGGGAGCCTCAACTCCAGCCCGCACAGACAAACACACTCAGAATTTGATTATGCAACCGCGAAAATTATGTCCCTCAGAATATCAGCCTGTAGTTAGTGACATTATCAATAATTATTCCGATGTAATTGCAATTGGAAATGAACCACCCGGGAGGATTGATCGATTTCCCTTTAGCATTGAAACTGGGCAGGTAGAGCTGATCAGGTCAAGGCCTTATAAGGTACCCATTCATTTCCAGAGAGAGGTAGAAAGGGAAATCAAGAAACTAAGAGAACAAGGGATAATCGAGGAGAGCGAATCCCCCTGGGCTTCTCCAATTGTAGCTGTTAGGAAAAAGACTGGCTCGGTAAGATTGTGTGTTGATTATGGGAAATTGAATGCAGTCACTAAGGATAATGCATTCCAATTACGTTCAATCAAAGAATTACTTGTGAAAGTACGGGATAGCAAATATTTTACAACTGTTGATATAAAATCTGGATACTGTCAAATACCCATTCAGGAAGAAAGTAAATGTAAAACAGCATTTATAGCTAATGATCAATTATTTTAGTTTAATATTTTTCCTTTCGGTGTTAAAAATGCTCCAAGTCATTTTTCTAGAGTAATGATGACGGTTTTGTCGCCCTTAATTGGCCATATATGTTCTTTTTTATTTAGATGATATCATAATTACAGGGAAAACTACCAAAGAACATAATAATAATATTCGTAAAGTTTTAGAAGCATTGCAACGTAATGGTATGAAAATAAATTTGTTAAAGTGCAACTTTTTCTGTAAACAGGTCGAAGTTTTAGGTCACATAATAACTCCAG
>NC_090731.1:68412629-68427629 GCF_036898095.1 Palaemon carinicauda | reverse complement strand
TATATTTCGGTCAATAAACATCGACCCTCTTCAGGATGTAAATTAAAAATTAGGAATACAGTGGAGAGTGACGGTTTATATACGAAAGCAAAAGGGTGTGTTCAATTGTTCTATAGTTGTTATAATTGCTGGAAGGATTAGCCAAATTTAATTACATCCAAGTGCGTCTTCTTATTGTTGAGCCGCTCGGAGGAAGTCTTGACCTCTGATGCATGTCTGGTGGTCGGTCTCCGTGGATTATCTTCTTAATGATAGGGTTGAGATGAGTATTGTCCACTGTGTCAGCTTTCCATTGGCCCCCAGGTAGGTTCATTGTGTTTGATTGGTTTATGATGGCTGATTCCAGGATTTTCCTTCTGTACTCTTAAAAAGCAAAGACGACTCACTCCAGTTAATCTGGTGCCCTAAATCCCTAAGGTGAACGAAAATCACCGAGTTTTCATAGCCATATCTAACAGATCTTTTGTGTTCGGATAATCTTTGAGATAGCGAACGGCCCGTTTGCCCAACGTAGACCTTTTCACAATCCCCACATGGTACTTTATAAACGCCGGATTCTATATCTCTTTTATTTTGATAAGGGCGCTTCCTATGGTCTTTGGATATGAAAAAACAAAGGGGTTCTCAGTTTTGATATGATTTGTTATATTTTTAATACCTTCTATATATGGGAGTTTTATCTTATTTTTAAAATCTCTTTGGTTAGTAACATCATGATATTTATAATATATCGTGTTGGCTTTGTTGATGGCCTTTTCTATGACATACGTCGGGTAGAATAGCTGGACGAGTTGTTTACCAATGATTTCAAATTCTTTATTTAGGTAGGCTGGGGAACAGATTCTCAAACCTCTAAGAAATAGATTGCAAGCTACTCTAATTTTTACAGAAATGTCGTGATAACTAAAGAAATTAATGTAGGAAATAGAGAAAGTTAGTTTTCTATACACAGTGAAATTATACCCCGTCGATTCCCTTATAATTAGTATGTCCAAAAAAGCTAATTTTCCATCTTTTTCCCATTCAGTTTTAAATTTTATGCTAGGGACTATTATAAAGATCATGATGTTACTAACCAAAGAGATTTTAAAAATAAGATAAAACTCCCATATATAGAAGGTATTGAAAATATAACAAATCATATCAAAACTGAGAACCCCTTTGTTTTTTCTAAATTAATTCTGGCAAAGACAAGTTGGTTTCGAGTAATATGTTTCCTTGGCGGAGTTCTGCACTCTCAGAGTGCTTTTCTAGTTTGAAGTAGTTACATATAAAAATGACGCATTTATCTGGAAAGTAAAGGATGGATTTCACCAATGAAGATGTGTAAAGGATTTATTTTCCCCTAAAAAGTTGTATGAGATTGTAAAGTTGAAAAGGCATGACCTATATGAACCTAGAATAACGATTATGCTTAAAAATAAAAGATGAAAAATGTTAGTTACATCAATATGTGGTGGAATAAAGATAGAGAAATTTTGGGGATATGGGAAAAGTTAAATTAGGGCAGTATTTGCATTTAACACTTTGCAAATACTGCTGTAACAGAAAGAATTTATAAACATATGATTATTAGTTTATTTTTATATGATGATATATTCGGATTTGTTTTTCTTACTTTAACTATATCATAACCTGTAAAAAAAATATCATATCTATTCCTTCAGTTTAAGAAAGGTAGGCATTATTAAAAGATGTAAATAGCTCGTATTCTTATGCTGTACTAATATAATATCTGATGTACTGGAAGCTTATTAGCAAAACTTTGTTCTTATTCTTTTTCTTTAGACACCCAAGTAATATATCTCTAATCTTCTAAAGGAACATTAAAAGAAAACATAACATTAAATAAAAACTGCGAAAGATTTTTGTCACACAACATAGATTCAATTCTTGCAAGTTTGCAGCTGTTTTTTTCATTATTTATGGACAGGGATATCTTTTAAAATGGCTGTACATGAAAGGCGATTAAGAAAAACTAGAGGGGCACTCAGTAGAGTGCAGACCTCCGCCGCAGCAGCTTAGTTTTCGACCTTTTGCTCAACCTTGACCTTGACCTTCGACCTTAACATGTATTCATTGGCGTGGATTTCCTCACACTCAAATATGAACCAAATTTGAAGTATGTGACAACGATGTCAAAACTTATGGCTGATTACGTGAATTGGACATTTTTCTTGACCCTGAACTTGACCATTGACCTTGAATTTCCAAAATTTAATAATTTCCAGCTTTTTACATAACAGTTAATTTCTGCAAGTTTCATTACTCTACGATTAAAATTATGGCCAGGAAGCAGTTTACAAACAAACACACAAACAAGGTGTAAAACATAACCACCTTCCAACTTCGTTGACGAAGATAAAAGAAGGTTTACGAAACTGAATGGTAACTGGGAGTTTAACGAAGTATTTCAATGACTCATTCCCTTCCTTCGTTATGTTATTTTGCTCGACTTTATTAGATCGCTTTTGAATGTTGTCGATTAAAGCAAAATGAACAGTAGTTCGTCCATGGATGCCCAAACATTGATATGCAGAATATTCTCTTACGAATTAATCCAGAGAAATAATTCATAGTTCTGTCCGTTCGTTTTGAATATGTATGTGCCAGGCTTCTGAAATAAAAAAAAAAAAAAGATGTTGTATGCTGGTGCATACTCATAAAATAATATTTCTGACTTGATTATGGTTTCACTGTAAATTTCACCAGCCTAGAGATTAATTCAACCGAACTCCCAACAGGTAATCGGATTTTGAAAATATTTTAGCATGGTATTTGCCTAAATATTATATAACCTAAACTACAAAGTGTGAAAATATAGTACATTAAATTAGCCAATAAATCATGAATTTAAAAAAACTATTATGTTTGAAAGGTTATTTATGAATTATACATACTCATCACTCTACAGTTGAAAGACAATAATTCATTTTCGGATTTTTACCTGGGCATTGTTTTCTTGAAGACATACTTAGTTATCTTTTAGAATGTTCATGTCAGTGTGTTTTGCATCACTTTACCTCATCATAATTTCTCTCAAGCTTCACTTACTCTTTTCGTCTTAGAGCAACCGCTTCTAATCCATATAAGTGGTCTTAACTTTCAGCTTCACTGGCATTTTCTTATAGTATACCCATGACACTACCTGCCTCCACGTCTTACATATTGCTTCCATACTATTCTCAACTTCACCTTCACATCCTACCTCCTGACTTGTAGTAGATCCCAAAGTATCTAAATTGCTATACCTGTTTTATACCTGAGCCTCCACTCTCATGTATTGTTATCCTGTCCTTACCTTCCTCACCGTCTTGGGTTAGAGTTCTCTTGCTTGAGGGTACACTCGGGCACACTATTCTATCTAAATTCTCTTCCTGTTGTTTTGTTAAAGTTTATATAGTTTACATAGGCGATGTCTATTTTAATGCTGTCACTCTTCTTGAAATATTTTATTTTTCCTTTTTTCCCTTCCTCATTGGGCTATTTTTCCTGTTGGAGCCCCTGGGCTTATAGCATCCTGCTTTTGCAACTAGGGGTGTATCTTAGTAAGTAATAATAATAACTATAATATCCTAAGTCATATCCCCATTTACACTCAAGCCACCCCCGTACAACTTTTCTCTATAAGTCCTCCTCATTTTCAGGGGTAATCACCAAATTAACCCTCTTTCACTCGAACAGGGTTTTCCGTATATGGCATCAAGTGCGACTTGGTTCCAGTTCTGAGGCTGCCCATCTGAAACAGAGATGGTGGACAGGCTTGGTTTTCTGGAGGACAGGCTTGGTTTTCATCTGCAGATAACAACGCCCACCACACTTCAGTTTTCATCTCTTCTTTCAACATATCCATGACTAGCTTAAATAAAAACAGGGCTTCAAATGTTCTGTTTCCCCAACAGTTATAATAACTTTTGTTCTTGTTCTTTTCTACATCATCTCAACAATTCTGACCAACTTCTCTGGGACTTTCCTCTTCCTCTAGCACCACATCATCACTTCTTTTGATATTGTCATAAGCCTCCTTTATATCTACTAAAGCACAAAAGAGCTTCTTGTGTCCATCTAACCTCTTAAAGAGGGCATCCACAGTCCCTTTCCCCCTCATGAATCCATAACAAGGGCATGTACAATCCTTCTCCCCCTCACGAATCCATACATAGACACATAAAAACATTTGCTGCAAGTTTGGACTTTTGATGTTCAGTAGCAGTTAAAAAGTCATTAATATACCAAGATTTATTTTTCTTTAAATCAAAGGCAATTATCTATATTATCAGATCTCCAAACCACAGAAAGCAGCAGCACCTTGAACGTTTTACCTAGTTGAAATAGTATAACAAATACGACTGTTGTTACACGTCTTCAACAGTCACTACAGAGATTCAGGGTGAAATAAGCCCCACCCCCCTGATGACGTCATCGCCAAACACGTTGTCTCCCACGTTAGCAGCAATCACAATATATTCCCTTGCAAATTTAAAATTATATTTACATATAATCACTTAAAGGGATGTTTTGTGACTGATGTTAATGCACGGGACATGATTGGCTATGACGTAATCAGTGGGTGGGGCTTATTTTGCCTGGATCTCTTCGTCAACCGTAGTAATCATGAAGCTGATGTCCTAGATTCTATTCAGAGGTCAACGATTTGAAACCGGACGAACCCGGACATGATGCAACATCTATAAGACACCTGGTATCTGCTGCTCAAGCAATGCGTATGAATAAAGAATCTAGGCCTGAAAATGAAGAGAATAGTATGAATATTAGTTGAATAAATAACCAGTTTCATCAGTGTATGATGTCCAGGAAGATGTCACCTAATAGAATGTATTAACTCTCTGAAGTGATGAAAACAAAGACCCAGTTTGGAGTAGTCAAAGACTACTTGAGATAATAAACAAGAGTTTCCCAAAAAAGTCAAATTGGAACCTCGATGATTCACTATTGATGACATATCTCCTTAAAGTGATAGTGAGTTAGTATAGCATGAAATTGGTAAGGGGATGTATTGTGATCGCTGATAATGTGGGAGACAATATGATTGGCTATGACGTCATCGTGGGGGTGGAGCTTATTTCACCCGGAATCTTTGTGTCAACTGTAGTTTCCCTTATATACGCTAGACTTCCAGAATACAGTCTAATCTATTCCAAATATAATGGGTATTTAGTTTACGCATTCACCAAAAATTTTTATTAAGATCAACCATTAATGGACGGTTCATTTAATTAAAGAAACGATTACAATATAAACGTTACATCAGAAAGGAAATTATTCTATAAAACTTGATACGAAATCAAATGATTTATTGTTTAAAGCAAATCATAAAATTAACAGATTACTCAAAAAGCCAGTACATGGCATCATGACATTAAAAATGGATGAAACGTCCAATTCAAGTAAGAATAATGAATGAATGAATTATTTGAAGTTCTCTGGCATCCTGACATCGAAGGTCATTGACGCCGATATCGTTTATTATAAATAAAGATTAAAAGAATATTAATTTGAAACCAGAAAAGTAAATATGTCATAGAAGTTAAATAGCATTAAAAAGACCTGCTTCTCATATAAATTTAAAAATCCAACTTGCTTTGTACGACATACCATGTCCAAGGATCATGGCAAGGATGAACCTGCCATCTTCACAGATTCACGAAAAAAAAAAATGAATAACATTAACTATAATACTATCTAATCAAACTCTAACATATCAGATATTAGAACCGACGAAAAACGGAATAAATATTAGATATCCCGCCATGGATAGAAGGACCATTACCAGCGATGCCTAGCTCCTATTGCAACACAACAAGCACACACTCTCGGATACTCGCAAATATCTCACGTTATCGGGTTGCCAGAACGGACGCAAAATACTTCTAGGATTTTCAGATAAAAATATCTCCCAAGGCAAGAAAATTCCTTTAGAGTGATTTTTAGAGAATATAAATGAGTAGAGAGAGAGAGAGAGAGAGAGAGAGAGAGAGAGAGAGAGAGAGTCAAAGTCAAAGTCAAAGTCAAAAACCTTTATTCCATTATAAAATGGTTATTCTGTTACATAACAATATACATTATTTACATAAAATTCACAATAATTGGATTGTAAAAATTTAGGATATATATACATTCAAGTAAAATTTAAAAAATATTGCTTAAGTTTCTTTTTGAATAAATCAGAACTAACATTTATACATTTTCTTATTTCCAGAGGTAGTTTATTCCAGCAAGCTGGGCCCCTTATTGCCATTGAGCGTGAACCCAAATCAGTTCGATAGCTGTCTACAAATAGATTTTCATTCTGTCTGGTTAATGCATTCCTACAATTACCAATTGTAGGAAATGTGTATAGCCAGTTGGGAAATTCTTTTCTCAAACTTTTAAAAACAAAAACACAAACATCGTACATACACTTTTCTTTTAATTTTATCCACTTTAATTGCTGGAGGGTTGGGGTGATGTGATCGTGTTTTTTCACCCCAATAACGGCTACTCTACCAGCAAAGTTTTGGATTTTTTGAGCTTTTTCCATGTGCATATCATTAGTAGACCCCCATATCTTAATACAGTAGTTTATTACACTCAAGACCAGACTTTCCACAATAAAAGCTTGAGTAGTATCATCAAAGTAATCTTTTACTCTACTTAAATACATTAGAATGCCACTAACTTTTCTACTCAGCTCGTCAATGTGAGTACTGAATGTCATGTACCTGTCCATGTGTAGACCTAGATTTTTCACATGTTGACTTATCTTTACTTCATCACCATCGCATTTTATTATAATGTCATTTGGAATTTTGCTAATATACTGTGAGCTACCCACAAACATGCACTGTGTTTTAGTGGCATTTAATAATAGCCCTTTTCTTAGAAAATATTTCTTAATTTTGAGCAATATTAGTTCAGCCCTTTTTATCAAGCCATCTAAATTTTCTATTTGATCAGCCAAAAGAACTTGGGTGTCATCAGCGTATTGAATTAGCAAGCAGTTTTCTATGTATTTAATCATGTCATTAACATAGACTAAAAACAGAATTAGACCTAGGACAGATCCCTGTGGGACTCCAAATTCACCCTTTTCAATGCAAGAATTTACGTCTCCTAATCTAACTACCTGACTTCTATCCTTCAAGTAATCCTGAAACCAGAACGTATCAATGTAATGTTCCTTAAGAGAGAGAGAGAGAGAGAGAGAGAGAGAGAGAGAGAGAGAGAGCAATTGCTAGAATGGACATTCAGAGAGAGAGAGAGAGAGAGAGAGAGAGAGAGAGCAAATGCTAGAATGGACATTCAGAGAGAGAGAGAGAGAGAGAGAGAGAGAGAGATTATTATAGAAACAAAAGCTAGAATAGGCATTGAGAGAGAGAGAGAGAGAGAGAGAGAGAGAGAGCTTTCATTACATTCTTTTACATTCTTGGGACGTTATGTGGTCTGAGTGGGTCTGAATTCAATTTGGCTAAGTCTTCTCCTCTCGCCTCTATTCGTTTTAATATAACTCCGAAAAGAGATTTTAGCTTTAGCAGAGTTTAGGCGACAGTATGAGTTTTTTTCCGTTTCTTGAGAAAGGAAATAGGCAGAAACTTGCATAAAATACAAAAGATTATAATGAAAAACCTAATATTTTGGAAACATAAATATCTTAAAAAATAGAGAGAAACGTGCAAAATTAAAAAACATTATTACAAAAATATTTCAGTATTTTGGAAACAAATATCTTTAAAATTATATAGTTTACAAAATATTTTCGCATATGGTTTCATACTATTCGGAAACATCTGTTAAAAATTATGTCATTTACAAAGGTTTATCGAAATGGTTTCTAATATTTTTGAAACATAAATGTCTTAAAATTATAATTACAGAAGATTATCGAAAATGGCTTTTAATATTTTAATAATTTGAAAACACAAATCTCTTAAAATTATATCATGTAGAAAAGACTATCGAAAAAGATTTCTAGAATTTTGAAACAAAAATGTGATAACATTTATATGTACAAAACATTATCGAAAATTATTTCTAAAATTTGGAAACATAAATTTATTGAAAATATCATGTACAAGAGATTATCCAAAATGGTTTATATTTTAATATTTTGGAAACATAAATGTCATAAAAATTACACCGTGTACAAAAGATTATCTAAAACGGGTTATAATATTTCAACATAAATATCTTAAAATGATATCATGTAAGAGAAGAATAATTCCTAACATATTTACCTTTATATTAGAGAAATTATGTTAACTGTTAAGCAAAAGCTCAACAAAGTCAACACTAAAATAATATAAAATTGTAACTAGAACCTCAGATTGCAGGTAACTATATGAAATAAAATTAATATATGTGGAACGCAGGAATTTTCTAAAAAAAAAAAAAGAAAAAAAAAAAAAAGTTTATTTCTAAACCTCAATGTACTTTGGAGCGTACTTGTATTTGTGATCACACGAAGCTGGACATTACTCAATGAAGTATATATATATATATATATATACACACATACATATGTATATATATATATATATATATATAGAGAGAGAGAGAGAGAGAGAGAGAGAGAGAGAGAGAGAACAAAGGAATAGTAAAGCTTTAAGAGAACATTGTTATTTACATCAATTATAAAAAAGTCTAATGCGAAATATTGTGATCTAATGATGAATAAATATATGAAAAACAAGTATGAAAATAAAGCAATGAATAAGGGAAATACGTACAATACATTAGAGGTAAATCAGACAGAATATTTTGGAATATATATATATATATATATATATATATATATATTTCTTTCTATGTATGTATGTATGTATGTATGTATGTATGTATGTATGTATGTATCTATCTATCTATCTATTTAGTCTATAAACATGGTCATTACTGTATACAAAGTGGCAAATGAATCAAAACATATATCGGTACCAAGCATCGTTTACAGATTAAGGACTAAAGTATGAGTAAAAGGATTTTTGAACAACACGTGATCTGCATTCTTTAATTTTTCGAATTTTAATCTATATATGATTTTTTTTGTATAATTTATAACATGAACGTTTTAATACTTTGATGGATAAGTGAGCAGGAGAAGGGAAACAGGATTGAATTATTATAAATCAACAAGCTTGGAACAGAAACTTGAATATACACTTAGAAAAAAACTGGAAATTCTCCGTAAAATTATACTGGTCTCAATCGTATTTCAGTAAAATACAAGCTACCATAATTTTACCTTCCTTTGTTATTATCTTTTATGAGTTGGTGACCGCAAAATCACTCTTTTACGTCAATATAACCGTTTTTGAAGCGGTAAAAATTTTTTTTTTTTCTTTAAGCAAAATTATACCAAACGATAAATGAAATGTAATCGTGAATAAAAGTAAATCAGAAAAGAACATCTATAATCAGGAATAGTTGATCGTTCAATATCAAAAATAAATAAATGTTGTGCAATACGTAAATACAGTTAAAAGTGTAACGTATCAAGAATGTTGGTGAATACGTTTTCAAAGATTTTCCTTTGGATGAAGGTTGGGAATCCTTGTGCTAAATAAAAATAATACTGAGATGCAAAAGGATAAAGAGAGACATCAACAAAACATATCAATGTGTTATATTCCTTTTTTTAATGAGGCGCATTTGCAATGACTCGCATTGACCCTTTTTGCTCGAAAAAGTTACCTAATAGCTGATTGGTTAGAATTATTTTGGCCAAGCAATCAGCTATTAGGAAACTTTTCAGAGATAAAAGGGCACCCCAGCGAGTCTGTGTACTGTGTATGAGGCTCAGTAAAAAAACAAATGAAGAAATAAAGATTGAATATAGTTGATGATGATTAATTTTGAATCACTGAAATATAAAAATAATGGATATGTTGAAGGAGAGGAAGGGGGTGAGGGATCTCAAGTGAGGTAATATGGAATAAATAACCAAATTATATATTCAACAGAAAGGGAGAAAATGAAAAATGAGATTCATTAGTTCCCAGTAATAGTAATTACTTCTTCATCCTAATTATATTACACATAATTCGACCAATTAAAGAAAAATACAATGACGTTAATGAAGTGAAACAGAAAAGGGATACTATTTTTATACTGGAAAAGATTGAATTAAATACTCGATTTTCTATTACGAAGGATTAAATTATTCATATCGCGATGTAAAAGTCTTTGGGTACATTGATTGATTGATTGATTTAAAGTTTTCTGGCATTCTGACATCTCAGATCATTGAACCTGATCTCTGGGTACATCTTGTTATTGCATCAAGAAAATGAAATAATGATTCAAGTCCAAATCCAATGACTTCCTAAACTTATTTTTTTTTTTTTTTTTTTTTTTTTGCAGATCACATTTAACTAAGGAAACTATAGTTATTTACTCATATTTGCAATTAAATCATTATATTACATTTTTTCATTTTCCTCAAAACCAGTTTTTTTTTTCTTCTTCCTTTTTGGCAGATTACATTTAAGTAGGGAAACTATAAGTATTTACTTACCTTTGCAAACAAATGATTCTACTAAATTTTTTATTTTCCTCAAAAACTCTTATATCAGCTGGGTGTTAACGCTTGATGGTCCCAAGATATCAGGAAACATTTAAGCCCTGAAATTATATTATGTTACCACCTGCTACAAATGAATCACATTGAATCAAAATTACTTCAGATAACTAAAAGCTTCCTAATCCTGTGTATTGACCTAAAAAATACTCTTACTACTTCGCTCTTGTTATTTCATATCTTTAAAATTTAAGTGGAAATATTTTCCAAACAGACTTTTTTTTTTTTTTTCATTTACAGTCAGAAATCGATTACTACCAATAAGATGAACCTACATAAAATACCTTAAAAGTCAATTCCAAAGGAAATATATTGCACTAACATAGTTCTTAAAAATAGATACATCAGTTAAAGATTAACATAAGAGAAAAATTAGGTCAGGATTCCATTTTTCTTTCTTTTACTTGGAGACAAGCCACAGCAAAAACGTAAACCATTCTTATTTCCTTTCCTTTTTCTGTACAGAAAATGTTTTTTCTATTGTTACAATAGACTTACAAAAAAATGTTGTAGAGAGGCTTCGGAGAGGGGTGGATTGAGAGTAAATGCGGATAAGACTGAAGTTATGGTGATTAGTAAGGAAGGCCGAGGCAGGATAGCTATGCATGAAAGTATAGGTTCGGTTATAGAATAAGTAAAATAAATATTAGATACTTGGGATTTAGGCCTACTATGATTAAGTCAGGAGGGAAGATGTGAGGCTAAAGTTGACAATACTGTAGGATAAAAGGATCTTTAACTTATAACTTCTTTTTTCCAAAGACTCGCATAAATCAATCTTATCTGAAAGGTTAGAAGTAAGAGAAATAGAAAAAAAATAAACATATTTTACTCATACTTGGTGTAACGTTGGAACTTGTCTTCTAATCATTCATAGGTTGGATGTAATCATGTAAGTTCAAATATCGAGGAATAGAATAATATTGTACATAACAAAAAGGAAGAGAACAGAAGAAAATTCTGATTTTAATTTTGTGGAACATTTATTGTTTTAAAAACATACGAAATAAGATTCAGTAATTATATTAATTGTCTATGGTTTACCTCTGGATTAATCAATCTTACTTAGTTTTCCAACCTACATAATTGATCATATACTTTAGGTCATGATGCTCAAAATATTAAAGTTGGTATTGACGAAATTCATAGTATCGAAACAGGTAGCAGGTTGGCCATGACACCAGCCAGCTGTTAAGATACTACCGTTAGAGAGTTATGTGGACCTTTGATTGGCCAGACAGTACTACATTGGATCATTCTCTCTGGTTACGGTTCACTTTGCCTTTGCTTACACATACACCGAATAGTCTGGCATATTCTTTACATATTCTCCTCTGTCCTCATACACCTGACAACACTGAGATTACCAAACAATTCTTCTTCACCAAAGGAGTTAACTACTGCACTGTAATTGTTCATTGGTTACTTTCCTCATGGTAAGGGTAGAAGGGACTGTTTAGCTATGGTAAGCAGCTCTTCTAGGAGGAGGACACTCCAAAATCAAACTATTGTTCTCTAGTCTTGGGTAGTGTCATAGCCTCTGTACCATGGTCTTCCACTGTCATGGGGTAGAGTTCTCTTGCTTGAGGGTACACTTGGTCACATTATTCTATCCTATTTCTCTCTCTCTTGTTTTGTTAAGTTTTTATAGTTTATATAGAAAATATTTATTTTAATATTGTCACTCTTAAAATATTTTATTTTCTCTGGTGGGGCCCCTGGGCTTATAGAATCCTGCTTTTTTAACTAGGGTTATAGCTTATCTGATAATAATAATAATAATAATAATAATAATAATAATAATAATAATAATAATAATAATAATAATAATAATAATAATAATAATAATAATTCTAAAAATAATAATAATAATAACTCCACAGAAATCATTCAATCAAAATATAAGACTTCATTACATAAAGCTACAAATTACGTAGTATTGAGTGCTCTGACAATAAAAAAGATATTTAAAAAAAGAATACATTCTACATTTAACAGATAAAAAATATTCAATATTATAATATTCGGTTAGAGGTATTATAGTTTAGACATCTTTTTAAATCCATACATAATCCACTTCATCAACATTATCCTATAAGATAATATGGCAATAATCAACATTTTAAGGGATATACCTGCTCTTATATCATTAGGCATCCTTGAATATGCTGAGAGAGAGAGAGAGAGAGAGAGAGAGAGAGAGAGAGAGAGAGAGAGAGGCCCTCTGAAGATCTCTATCACCTTGTTCTGACCCAGAGGACATTGCTAAGAGGTCAATGGAACACGAAGATGACACGTTCTCTTGTCTTCAACCACTCTCTCTCTCTCTCCCTCTCTCTCTCTCTCTCTCTCTCTCTCTCTCTCTCTCTCTCATAGACACACAGACACAAATATCCTAAATAAACGAGAAATGTATCTGTATTTTGGATGAAATTGACAATCGCAAGAAACCAAAATCTCTCTCTCTCTCTCTCTCTCTCTCTCTCTCTCTCTCTCTCCCATTTATGCAACTTGAATTTCATTCTTCATCTCTTCTGCCCATTCAACATCAATATCCCTTTTCTCGCATCCTGACCTCTCTCTCTCTCTCTCTCTCTCTCTCTCTCTCTCTCTCTCTCTCTCCTTTTTTCAGCTTCAATTTCTCTCTCTATCTCTTCTCTCTATTCAACCTCAACGTCCCTTTTCTCGCATGCTGACATCTCTCTCTCTCTCTCTCTCTCTCTCTCTCTCTCTCTCTCTCCTTTTTTCAACTTCAATTTCTCTCTCTATCTCTTCTCTCGATTCAACCTCAATTTCCCTTTTCTTGGATTCTGAAATCTCTCTCTCTCTCTCTCGCTCTCTCTCTCTCTCTCTCTCTCTCTCTCTCTCTCTCTCTCTCCTTTATTCACTTCAATTTCTTTCTGAAATTCTTCTCTCCATTTAACCTCAATTTCCCTTTTCGGGAATTCTCTCTCTCTCTCTCTCTCTCTCTCTCTCTCTCTCTCTCTCCTTTTTTCAACTTAAGTCTGTCTCTCTATCATCTCTCCATTCAACCTCAATGTCCCTTTTCTCGCATGCTGACCTCTCTCTCTCTCTCTCTCTCTCTCTCTCTCTCTCTCTCTCTCTGTGTTTTTCAACTTCAATTTCTCTCTCTATCTCTTCTCTCAATCCAACCTCAATTTCCCTTTTCTCGGATTCTGAAATCTCTCTCTCTCTCTCTCTCTCTCTCTCTCTCTCTCTCTCTCCTCAGGAAGTTCACCACCGCCCAAATCATTATCATCAGCTTTTGGGTACAGCTGGTATACATTTGGATTATCTGTCCCACTCAGCTGATTCTCTGACACCACCTTTACATTTGCATGCACGTCGTATGGACTACACTCTTAATGGTAATTCGATCTTGATTAATGCGCAAAACCCTGAACGTATGAATAAAAATTCATTTTAATCTAGGTTCTTTAATTGGTACTCTCTTAATATACACACGGTCGCTATCTGTATTTCATAAGGCCGTTTAAAACAGAGATTAAAATCTCGGCAACTTCAAATATGCGCTTGTTCATATTATTATTATTATTATTATTATTATTATTATTATTATTATTATTATTATTATTATTATTATTATTATTATTATTATTATAATAAATATCTCCTATATAAACTATAAAAACTTTAACCAAACAAGAGGAAGAGAAATAAGATAGAATAGTGTGCCCGAGTGTACCCTCTAGCAAGAAAACTCTAACCCAAGATAGTGGAAGACCATCGTACAGAGGTTAGGGCACTACCAAACACTAGAAAACAATGGTTTGATTTCGGAGTGTCCTTCTCCTAGAAGAGCTGCTTACCATAGCTAAAGAGTCTCTTTGTTCCAAGCGTTGTTCCATACCCATCAGCAGTGGCCTCTGCACACCCTGTATTATCTACTGCAAAGAACACAAATGCACTTTTATTCAAGAATGGTGGTACACTCCAAAATCAAACCATTGTTCTCTAGTCTTGAGTAGTGCCATAGTCTCTGTACTATGGTCTCCCACTGTCTTGGGTTAGAGTTCTCGTGCTTGAGGGTACACTTGGGCACACTATTCTATCTACTTTCTCTTCTTATTGTTTTTTTTAAAGTACTTATAGTTTACATAGGAATTATTTTTTTTAATGATTTTACTGTCCTTAAAATGTTTTATTTTTCCTTGTTTCCTTTCCTCACTGGGCTATTTTCCTTGTTGGCGCCCCTGACCTTAAGCATTTTGATTTTCCAACTGGGGTTGTATCTTGGCAATTAATAATAATAATAATAATAATAATAATAATAATAATAATAATAATAATAATAATAATAATAATAATAGCCTACAGATCTTGAAACTCTCGGGCATTTTGTGACCTCTATGGTGTTTGCATCCTTGGCTGCTTTGATTAAGTTTACACAAGTTTCCTCATCACCT
>NC_090731.1:68387629-68407629 GCF_036898095.1 Palaemon carinicauda | reverse complement strand
TTGTGTCCTCAACACCAGCCATTTTTCTCACTCTCTCGTTCGTAATTCTGTCCTCCCATCTTACACCGCATATTCTTCTCAGAAATTTCATTTCAAAGGCTAATATCTTTTTCTCTTCTCTCTTCTTCAGTATCCAGCATTCAGCACCGTATATCACAGTGGGGATTACTATTGCTTTTTATAGTCTAATTTTTAACTTAATGGATATATTTCTATCTTTCTAGATTCTTCTTATCCTTCCAAATGCTTTCTGGCCACTTGAGATTCGGTCTTGAATTGCTCTTTCCATCTTTCCATCTGCTGTGAAAAACACTCCCAAATATTTAAACTCATTGACTTTTCCACTTCTCCCTCTGATAGCTGTATTTATAAGGCCTCTCTATGGCGTCCAGTTTTCATACTTTTGGTTCTCTCTCTATTTATCACTAATTAATACCGGCTGCACTGCTCCTCCCCCATTCTCAACACTCTCTAAAGTTCCTCCTTTCTTTCTGCTAAAAGCACTATGTCATATGCATATCTCATGTTAGATATTTTTTTTCCTTCCTATATCTATGCCACCCTCATAATCTCCAAGTGCCATTCTCATTACCCAATCCAAGTATAGGTTGAAGAGGTGTGGTGATAGTGGGCAACCCTGTATAACCCCACCAGTGGTTATGAACTCTTCTGTCAGACACTTTCCTTTCCTTACTCTAGCCGATGTCCTTTCATACAATCTCCTGATGGTTTCCAGCATTTTTGGCTCTAATCCCCATTCCTTCAAAATCCTAATCATTCCTTCCCTCCATATGGAGTCAAACGCTTGCCTGAAGTCAATAAATACATAATACAGATCTTTTTCCTTCTCCCAGAATTTTTCTATGATATGTGAGAAGGTGAATACATGATTGATTGTTCCTCTACCCCGCGCCCTAAATCCTGCTTGACCCTCATCAATTATTTCCACTTCTTGCCTTGCTATTCTATTTTGTATGATTGTTGCTAAAACTTTATACGCATGTGGTAATAGACTGATAGGCCTATATTTTTTTCATAACACACAAGTAAGGGAACACCCTTACTTGTGTGTTGGATGTATAAAGTTTTTCAATCCAATCATTTGGAGCTGCTTGTCCATCTACTATATCCCTGCATAAATCACACAACCATCTTTCTACCATTTCAACTTCAGCCTCAAGCAATTCCCTTGATACTCCATCTATTCCTGGTGCTTTCCCACTTGACATAGCTCTTAAAGCTTTTTCCACTTCTTCTATCAGGAGATCTGGCATTTCTTGTATGTTCCATTGCTCTCCTCTTAGTTCTGGATAATCTTCTCCAGTTACCCGTCTCCCACTTCCTTTTAGTTGTTCCTCGTAGTGCGTTTTCCAGATCTTCTCAACAACAGACGATGCTGATACCTTGTTAACATCGGCATCTCTTAGAGCAATTTCATTGTTTTTCCAACCCTTGTTAATCTGTCTACTGCAGTCAATAGCTCTCTTGAATGGCCGTTTCTGAAACATTCCCCACATGTTTTACACAGGTCTTCTATCCATTTTATTTTTGCTCCTTTGCATTTATTGTCCACTGTTCTGCACTTTTGTCTATAAATATATATATATATATATATATATATAAATATAGAAGAAGAGAGATATGTATATATACATATATATATATATATATGCATGTATGTATGTATACACACACACACACACACACATATATATATATATATATATATGTCCATATATAGAGGGATACATATATATATATATATATATATGTATTCTTGTATATATGGACATATATATATATATATATATATCTATATATAAAAGGATACATATATATATATATATATGTGTGTGTGTGTGTGTGTGTATGTGTGTGTATAATTATGTGTGTAGAGGGAGAGAAATATATATATATATATATATATATATACAATCAGTGTGTTCATGTTAAAATATACAATCAACTTCAGTTACTATTTATGTAACATTGGAATATCCTATATTCATACATTAGCTTTGAATTATCCTGAAAAGCAATAAAATGACAGACACACCCTCTTCACACTAAGAAAAGGATAAATGCTAATGAATGTAAATAGCAATAACAAAGACCATAACACAAGGTTGATAAAGAGGAAAGAATTCGTAACCCAATTAAGATCAAACAAAGCGAAACAATACAGAGAAAAATAAGATATTTATAAATAATTATTAGAATCGAGATTGGTTCAATTATAATGAATGATATCGAAGTTTAGTATGTGAGAGAGAGAGAGAGAGAGAGAGAGAGAGAGAGAGAGAGAGAGATTTTTTACTGCATTATCATAATATAAATCTCAAACAGAGGACAACCTTTTTATTGTATGAGGAGATTCAGGGTTGTTTGCAAACTTATTTTGCTTAAATCAATGTGGCTTGAAATATCCCACGAAGCTTGAATTCAGTGGAAATAATGTTCAGGAGATATCCTCCAGAGAAGAACACTTTTCCTTGTGTTATGTCTGCCTTTCATATCATTTGTTCTCTTTTTCGTATCATAATATAGTAATTCATGAATTTTTATTTCAATGATTGATAGGATTGAAACGGGTTTGCGTAGATAAATGGATGTAAGATTTCAAATGGGATAAAACTGGGGACAGGAGAGACAAATGATCCTCATATGTAGAAAATTCAGACAAAGTTGACAATGATGGTGACTTCCGGTGAATCAGAAAACATTTCTAGAAATTCATAAGAAAAGGAATCTATAAAACCAAGGAAAGAATAAAGTACGTCACAGATAGATGAAATATTTCACTCATTTTCCGGCACAGTCACGGGAATTTCATCAGGTTATGCCATAAAACTTAATTCTCTTACCATTTCGTTAGAAATAGGAAAACCATTTAACATTTCTTTAAACAAAGGCCGAATTAATCATTATTCTCTTTGCTGGAATATAATTTTCCAAGTTTATTTAATCTGTACTTTCTTAACGTATCACCATCATATTTTTGGAAAAATATTTTATTCTCTTTTTTCTCATTGTTATAAGCACATATATTCATTTAAGTAAGCATCTTGTGTATGAATATGTCTGAAACTGAAGCTAGACACCTTTACCTTTGAACATTACATGAATAAATATTGTCTTACAAGTAATAAAAACATCAACAATATTTCAATAGGCAATATCCAAGCATTCAGCTCCATCAAGCATCAATACTGATTGCACGGAGTATATCCGTTCTCAAGAAATGATCTCATCGAATGCTATATGTAGCCAAGCAGCATTTATTCAACTGTGATCCTGAAGGACTTCAGTTCCATGTGGAAGATATTTCCATGCTGATAAAGATCAATGAATATACCGATCGGAGACTTGACTTTGGAATAAGAAGTATTATATGCGATATCCAATATGAACACTCTATGAAAACTTCAATGATGCAAGAGTGGTAATAAAATCTCTCAAGTTTATAAAAGACCGAAAATGCTTATAGAAAAATAAGTGGGGATATTTTCACTGGTTATTCTATCTGCACTCAGTAACATAATTTTTCCTTTGATATACCATTTCTTAAAAACTTCGAATAATCATTTGCTTAGTGTCTCAATAGTTGGTGATCAATTTTTAAATAGAAATTGTTAATGAAATAGAAGGGCAGGCAAAAATTGTGAAATTAACAAACAATGAGTTCGAAAGCAAAAAGTAACTAAAAATGCACTCTGAAGGTGCAGAAATCCGCCACGGCAGCTTATTTCCTATTATCAGATTGCCATTCCCAGAATCAATTTAAACCGTAGGCGTATTTATAGTCTGTTTGATAACCATATGCGAACTTTGGGTTACGATTAGGGCTAATTCGGTCGACCTTTGGTCGACTTTGACCTTAGCCTTTGACTTAGAACTTTCAAATTTGAATTACTTCCACGTTTCAACATAAAAATTAATCCTTAATGTAATATTGTGGCCAGAATGATGTTCACAAAATAAAAAAAAAAAAAAAAAAAAAAAAAAACACAAATGGTCACAAGAACGAGAACAAGTATAAGTAAAAGGATATGTACAATTACAAGTACTAGCTCTAGTACAATTACTTTTACTACTTTTAATAGTAACAGGAACGAAAAAAGAGCACCTTCCAACTTCGTTGGTGGAGGTTATAAAATCTATTGTGATTTTGTACATGAAGACTGAAATTGAGAAGCTAGTTGGCTCATAAAAATCTGAATAATCTGGGAAAAAATATATAAGGAAAAACCAGCTATTATCAAACCGTTGAAAAAAAAATCATGGATAATAACATGAAAAGAAATAATAGAGAAATAAAAATAGAAAAATAAAGTAGAAATAAGAGAAATAAAATAGAGAAATAAAAGAAATAATAATGGTGATCGCAACAAGGAACAAAATCCATCGTAAGCTTGTGAGATGATTCAATAAATTCTCTGAAGTCTTGTGGAAAACTTCAATATATTTCAAAATTGACTAAAAGATTTATCAAAATTTATGAATCTTAGAAGTTGTAATTAATGATTTCTTGTAAGATCATTCAATAAATTCTCTGAAGTCTTGTGAAAATCATTAATATGTTTCAAACTTAATTCTAGAATCTATCATGTCAAAGAATACAAGAAGTTCTAATTCAGGATTTTCTTTAATTAATATCTGAGTATTCAAATAATTTAGTATCTTAACATATTCGCCTCCATAACACGGAATATTTCTAGACATAGTGTATGGTATACCATTTACCTTTGGGTTCTAAAAATTAATTTATAAACCATTTCCGTCTTTGAAGATATATTTTTGTTCCTTTATTTCTCGACGCTGGATAACTGCTAAGCTTACGATCCAGTATTTCTAAATCACTCTTTACCAGAGATCTGTTTCACTTTATATCCTTTTCCCTCCTAAATTCATAGGCATTTACTTTTCTCCTCATTGCCTTTGCGTTATATATTTTCTTTTCTGCCGTTTGCCTTGTCACTTTATTCCCCTTGGTAATTCAGTGCTGAAATTTATTCCTTTTCCTTATTTTTAAATAATAATAAAATTAATTATGATGATTAGTCACCCATTACCCTCATTATCACCAAACATATTTAAATATGTTAGATAATTTAGGCTAATACAGGAGATGTAATGTGGGACAAGCGAAGTAAACAGTAAATTAGAATTAGTTAGAAAACTTCCCCAGCTCTTCAAAGGTTTAAAGGCCGCTCATGAAGGGAAGAGGCAAGGGACAGTGTAATTGACCCTATCAAGCAGGACAATGCCTTAGAGACTGACCATATATACATATGATCAGCGACCAAGCCCTCTCTCCACTCAAGCTAGGACCAAGTAGGCACAGGCAAGGGCTGATGATGACTCAGCAGATAGTCCTATAGGGTTTCTCAAAACCCTCATCCTTTGCTCATAAGGATGGTCAGGTTGCAGTGACCAAAGGAACTAATGAGCCCTAGTCTGGCGTTCACCAGTCAGGGACGTTACTGCATTGTCAAATAGTCCTTTGCATAAACCCTCCTGCAAACGACCCTAATACAATCACTCACAATAACCAAAACACCCAAGTGAAAGTGCTCCAATGGAACGTTTGCGGACTTCGAAACAAGTTTTCATTCCTCCAATCTCAAACTTCAGTGCAAGACCCTGACATTATTATACTGCAAGAAACTCTGCTTAATTAGAACACACCATTTGCGTTCTCAGGATACAAAGTGTACAAAACGTATCTATCACCAACAACAAGAGGACTAACCACCCTTGTCAAAAGCAGCATCCCCTCCAAAATAATACCAAGCATAGACTGTGGGACAGAGGCAGAGACTCTTAATGTCCAGATATCTCTGCTAGCCACAACTCTAACAGTCTACAACATCTACAAGTCCCCAGCAAAAATCATCAATGCGGAGGTGCTCTTCGCCGCAGCCTCCGAGGATGGCTCAATAATTGCGGGCAACTTCAACGCCCACCACCAGTTCCTGAACTCACTATCAGAAACAAATCAAACAGGCAGACACTTGCATGCCCTATTGCAAGAATATCCTGATGTAACACTGCTTAACCCATCTAAAAGTAGGTCGCCTAGATCTCACTTTCCTCTCCAATGCCATACAAAGAGGTGCCAAATGGCAACTACATCTTGTACTAACGAGTGATCTCTTTGCCATTGAAGGAAAACTCGAATTGGAGAAATACCCCTCTCCTCCTCCACCCCCAAAAAGGTGGAACCCAGAATTTTCTAACTGGGAAAAATTCGAAACAGCTAGGACAGAGTGGGCGCGGGAATACATCAAAAACCCTCACAATGATATCTCCACCCTATCACTCGACTTCAACAAACAACTAGAGGCAGCAGCCAGTGTTTCCATGCCTCAAAAAAAGAACTCCGAGAAGAAACACGCCGATGCCTGGGTACTATAACAGTCGCATCAAAGAAATGAATGCTAGAATAAATAGAATCAGAAAACTTCTCAGAAGACATAGAACTGACGAGCTACACAATTTACTTGTGGAGATCATCAAAAATTCTGTGCAAGTATCACTGGAAGTAAAAATAGACAAATGGTACTCATGGTGCTATGAAGTCAACTTCAGCACATCCCTAGCCAAGATATGCGGCTGGTTTAATAAAGTCTCTGGGAAGTATAATACACCCAGAGTCACACACCCAGACTCATTAGCTGAAGCCAATAGGATTGCCAACAACTTTGCGGACAGAGCAAAAAGCACCAACCTTCCTCTGCAAACTATAAACAGGCAGAGAATACTGCTCCCGATCATGAACAATATCATTGAAGCCACCTGCAACATGGTAGATGATACTGACCACCCCTATACCATGGAGGAACTTAACACAGCCCTTGCAAAAGGCAGGAAGGACACTGCCCCTGGAGCCGACCTCATCATACACAGCATGCTGAGGAACATGGGAAACCACGCCAAGCTGGTTTACTTGCATTTGATCAACAGGACGCGGACAGAAAGACTACGCCCATCCACGTGGAACCAGCAGGACACCAAACCCAAGGAAGCAGACAACTACCGGCCCATAGCTTTGATAAGTTGCACTGAGAAAGTAGCTGAGAGAATGGTACTCAACAGACTGCAGTGGAAAATAGGCCAACTATATCACCGCCTATATGCCTACAGAAGTGGCATAGGCACTCAAGAATGCATCACAGATGTCCTCTCAACAATTAATGACAAAAAAGCCTGTGTCATATTCCTCGACCTCGAGAAAGCTTTGGGGCTAGCCAGCTCACCAGCTATACTCTTCAACTTTATTGAAAAAAGAGTTAAAGGACACTTACTAGCCTGGACTCGGAACTACACACTGACCCGAGAAGCCAGAGTCATTTTCCAAGGAAAAAACACCGATTTCATCCCCCTAGAAAACGGAACACCACAACGAGGCATACTAAGCCCCTACCTTTTCAATCTACTAATGGAGAACTTAGCCACTTTAAACCTCCAAAATGGGGGCCTTCATATATGCCAAAGATATATGCATTGTATGTCCACACAAAGCACACCCCCGAAATGTTACCCAAAAAAACACTTGACATGATCCAAGCCAAAAGCAATGAACTTGGCCTAAAGATCAACACTAACAAATTAAAGCAATGCCTATAAGACACTCGCAAAACCCTCAGAATTTCACACTTAGGGGTGAAGCCATTGAATGGGTGAGTCAATTCATGTACCTTAGGGTAATCATTAGCAAAACCCTATCACCAGCTAATGAAGTAACCTACCTCAGAGAGAAGACAAAGATTGGTCTATCAGCCATGAGACAAATGACCTCCCCCAAAAAAAGGAGTATCAAACAGCCTCCTAAGACTGTTTTATCTACAAGCAATTCGATCCCACATCGATTATGCAACACCCACACTCACTGCACTGACTGACACTCAAAAAAGCATTATTGGAAGTAGTCCAAAACAATGCCATGAGACTCATCAGTGGTTCTCCAATGTGGACAAGACTCTGCTTACTTGAGCAGAAACCAACCTAAATTCCCCTGTCAGCTAGGATTGACATTATGAATAGCACCATTATATTGAAGTCAATCATCGCAGACAGAAAAAGCCCACTCAACAACAAATTAAAAAGGCTTCTACCTCTAGCGGAAGAACTAGACCCGTCAAACTCCCATGCAAAGAAACTACTAGACACACTCAGAAGGATGCAGATGCAAAATGAGGCCCACAAAACCAAGGGACAACAAAGGCATGATGGCTACAGCTCTCCTGCCCCATGGGCTCAGGACCCTATCAAATAAAGCTTCACCATCCTACCAGTAGCAAGCAAGGCCATCTGCACAACAGAGCAACTCACTGAAGCTGCAAAGAATGCAATCAGGAACATACCTGCGCCTCACATCTACTATACGGATGGATCAGTAGACCGTGCAATCCCTGTAGCGGAGTTATCTCTACATCAGAATACAGAGAAAACTGGAGACTTTCCAACCACGTCTCCACACTGCAAACTGAACTAGTAGCTATTGCAAAAGCTCTAAAACACTCTGCCAACCAACAAGATGGAAACACAACGATCCATACAGATTCTAGAGGAGCCATTCTGGCCCTCAGCAACAAGGAACCCACAGAGAATGTTTACCTCATCACTGCAATTCAATTCCTAGCCTTGTTCCACAAAAGCAACAACAGGGAAGTAACCTTCAATTGGATTCCAAGCCATACCGGAAACTTTGGCAAGGACGAGGCCAACCACCTAGCCAAATCGGCCTTAATGTGCCAGACTATTAGCATAACTCTGCAACCTTCACTAAAAAACATCAAGAATCAAATGGCAGCCTACTGTAACATCCAAAAGACAAGTGAAGTAAGGCGAGCCTTCCTAGATGGATCAAGATTTGCAAAGTGGTATGTTGAAGCTATAAATATATTACCACACCCAATTGCAAGACAAACACCCCACCAGGACGCAGTTATCATCTGCAGACTGCGACTGGGACATCTATGCAGCTGGCAAATTATCTTAGACAACGGCGAAGGCCCAGCAGCACAGCATAGACCAATAAGACCGTGCAAGTACTGTAATCAAGACACAGAAGAACCTCTACAGCACTACCTACAGCAATGTCAAGAAACAAGCCTACTTCAGCAGGATCTTAACCCAACAATCCTGCAACTGCAACAGCAATTGTCAAACACATAATTGACAATAAGGATACCCTCTCAGCCTTTCTCTGCAGCTACCCTCCACCGAGATAACGTTGCAACAATGCCAATCGGCAATTTAAGCAACCTTCTTAAACCACCTTCTATGTTGGGATCAGAACGATTGTTGGCGGTTGAGGGCAACAACTCGTACTCCTTATAAGGGGACAGTTTTGTCCTCTCGTCCTGTTTTCAATCTTGAAAATAGGGGCGGAGTCGTCGGCGGTCTTTTTTACTTCCAACATCTCTCTCTCTCTCTCTCTCTCTCTCTCTCTCTCTCTCTCTCTCCTTTCAGCTAATCTCCCTTGCTGGAGTCAGAACGATTGCTGGCGGCTGAGGGAGACAACTCGTACTCCTTATAAGGAGACAGTTTTGCCTTCCCGTCCTTTCTTCAACGTTGAAGATAGGGGCAGAGCCGTTGGCGGTCTTTTTGGTATCCAACATCTTTTTCACTTTCTATCTCTCACTTCTCAGTTCAGGTATCCCTCCAAACGACTTTTCGATATGTCTCAATAATTTTAATCATAAGTAACTCTATTCTTATTTTTTTTTCTAGATTTACAAGTACAGGAATTTTTTATTCTATCCTTTCTCTACTACGCAAGCTGTTACAACTCCCTCCTTTCAGCTCTCTCTTACTCAGCTGAAATCTCACACTATCCCTCCACCTTACAACTCAAGCTTAAACCACTACGAAGTTTTTTACTTCACCTATACCAATGTCTCCAGCTAAAACTTTTAAACTCCTTCCCGAGCTCTCCTATTTATCGGGACTTACTACTATAATTCTGTTTCTCTAACTAAAGACTGGACCCAGTGAGCTCTTGGGAAGGATCTCCCCTTCCCGCAGTCACCCATTTCCTTCTCAAAAACAACCCATCACAACCCAAAATCTATCCCAATATCCTAAAATAAAAGTTGCAGAATATCCCCAATCCCAATTACCTATCCCGATAAATCCTACCAAAACACCTAAGGTCTGCAAGATTGCAAGAGCCCGTGTCTGGTCAAAAGGGCCAGGCAATCTTCAACAACAACAAGTCCTTTGCATCGAATCTCATGACTTCCTAATTACTGGAACACCACACACCAATTTACTCTCTCTCTCTCTCTCTCTCTCTCTCTCTCTCTCTCTCTCTCTCGTCCGAGTACAAAACCATCTAAACCTTATTTTTGCAGATAGAATTACTCGGGCGTCTCTAAGAATTGTGAAAAACCTTCCTTGTTGCACGAACGGGGAACAGGTAAGAAAAAAGTCAATGAACAGGCAATAAAAAACGAAGAGTTAAATAAGAAATAAAGGCAAATCCAATTGTGGGAAAATCTGTAAAGATTTTTGGGTCACCAAACCAATAAAGAACGAAAGAAAGCTAATTGCACAAGGTCTGTGTCCAGAGGGGGAATAAATTTCAATAAAAATAATATTTTCTGAACTTCTTTGCCGGAGAAATTTGGAAGTAAAATATAAAAACATCGGTTGAAACAATCTTATTCTATAGAATTAATTTTCTAGTCTATAATGGTAATAAAAGAGTCGAATATGAAAATATTCACAAAAAGAATTTTATAGGTACAACCATGCAGTGTTAGCTCATAATCTATTATTCATATCAATATATTTTTTCTTACGTCTATCCCCGTGAAACCTTTACTATCTTAATTTTATTACCACGGGGAATTTCCTCACGCTATTTATATTCATAACTTTTCCTACCTCTCTTTTCCTCGAAATCTTTACTATTTTGTTTTTATCATAACAGAGAATTTCATCTTTTGTATATGACTTTAGCATCAAGAAACTTACCAAGCACAATGGTACAAAGAAATAAATAAAACTATGTAAAAGCATTTCTTGCTAACAATTATAAGAAAATACCATGTCCAAGATAGATATTAATAAAAAACATTTACCTTATAAAATACGGAAATAAAATAATAAGATAGGCAAAAGGAAAATAGCTTGTCTTCCTTATGAAATACTCTCAATAAAATAGAATAATGAAAGATATAAATGGAAAATAACTTGTCCTACAATTCCCTCAAAATCTGAAGCTGAAGATATATATTTTCAATTCGAAGAGAATTTGCTTATCTTACTGTAATTAAATAAAAATATACGATAAAGGAATAAATGAATAGAATATATAGCAAACTAAATTCAGTTTTCACTTAACAAGTGTTATTTCCATCATATAACTAATTGCTAGCTGGCTTTTTCTTTCAAATTCAAAATCTTATTCTCTAACTTACTGACTTGTCTTTGCAGAGTAGCAATTTATTTCTCTCTAACTCCCAGAATGATTGTTATAAAACACACACACACACACACACTCTCTCTCTCTCTCTCTCTCTCTCTCTCTCTCTCTCTCTCTCTGACTTGACATTGCAGAAGAATAGTCTCCAACTTTCTAACTTGTCATTTTGTATAAGTCATTCAAATCCCCTCCAGAATATTCGATATCCTATGTTCAACCTGATGACATACCTTTCAAGCCCACTCTGCATTTTTTATATTGCCACAATCGCCAGAAATCCATGCAGGAATTAAGAACATAACACACAAGTATGGATGATGTCATGCATACATATGGCACTCCACTAGCTGTCGAGAGTGCATGTGTGGGTATAATATAGACCATTGTCCATTACACTAATACCAAAATGCTGCTACAGGCAGCACATTAAATAGAATCAGGTGTTTGTTATATATCATATCTGTAAGATTTAAGAAAAGGATCAAGGAAATGGTATTATAAAAAATAAACTCTCTCTCTCTCTCTCTCTCTCTCTCTCTCTCTCTCTCTCTCTCTCTCTCTCTCTCTCTCTCTCTCTCTCTCTCTCTCTCTCCTCCATGTTGAAATAACAGCAATTGACGGAAAATATTCACCCTCTTTTTTCAATAATTAGGTCATCAATGGAAAAAAGAAGGGAGTGGAAAATGCGGAAGGTTTTTATGGAGGCAAAAGAGGAAGAAGAAATGGATTAACTAAAAGGAGATGATAATAAGTTGAAATGTGAGAAGAAACTCAGAATGAATTAATATAGGCACGTGGGTCACAGAAACTTGAGAAAAAAAGATTAACTGAAAGTATAAAATCTATATATGTGAGAATAGAGTTCAAAATGTGGTTTGAGATGAGGCATACCTCCAGAAAATCCACCTAACAAACGACTCAATATAGAAACAGTAACAGCAAAACGATGAAATGCCTAAAACGCTAAACATGGAGATGGGATAATATATTGAGAATAATAAAAAGGGAATGTATTGGTTAAAAGAAACATAGGAAAAATATGAGAAGGAAATTTTAAGGAATGAAAATAAGTGGAATATCTCTATGAAGAAATAGAATTACAGAGAGTTATAACAAGAAATATAAACGACAGTTTTAGCGTTTTCCTCTAAGAGCTATTAAAAAAACGACAGACAAGGAAAAAAAAAACAATAAACTGTCAGGTAAAACATACACTGGAAAATAAATAGGAATAAAGAGCACGGACGAAAAACTGAAGATTACGAGAAAAACATGCAAAAAAATAAATTATGGAAATTATATAAAACAGAATTTTTGTAGTTGAAAAATCCAGTTATATAAGTCCCGTGGGCCAAATAAAACTCCTCTTTGTCTGGTCGTAAAACATTGGCACAATTAGATATGATAATGACTGATCAAAAGATCCAGTAGTGATAAAACAAAATTTCACATTTAAAGGTTGCCTTTATAAGGAAAGTCATGACTAAAGATCTTCATGATTTGGAATTTACAGTTTTGGTTTTTATCACAGTGCTTGGGTCTTTGAGACCATTCAGCATCTTTGTGCAACCCATCAGTTGCTCTATGAACTAAAACATAGTATGAGGAAAAATCGAAGCATGGACGAAGGTAAAGCAGAAGGATAAAAATGGAGTCCAGATTGTGTCCGAAGGAACATTGCTAATTGATCCTGAAGTTTCGCCTAAAATAAACAGAAAGAGGTGTACTGATGGCACTACTACTTGTGGAAAAATCTTAATGAGTTCTATAGTTCAATCTCAACTCATCCTCCACTGTTAACTTGACCCATAAGGGCAGCTGCAATGTTCTTCTCATTAACGGAAATATTTTTGTCTTGCTCATAACCTGATTTTTGTTCAAAATCCACTATTTTTAAACAAGATAAAAGTGTACATTGAATTTCAAGAATTAAAAAAAAAATAATGCAAGGTGTAAAAAAAAAGGGGGGGGGGGCTTTGGAATGTTTGATCTTTCCTTTATATTCGAAACGGCTCAGCCATTATTTAACTTTTTTACGAAAGTATTGTATAAGAAAATAAATTATATCAGTCCTCTTTTCTTAGGCGTATCCCTTTTCGTTAAAAGTATTTATGACCATTTCCCATTGAACAATTTAAGAGAGAGAGAGAGAGAGAGAGAGAGAGAGAGAGAGAGAGAGAGAGAGAGAGAGAGAGAGGTACATTCCTGGATGTGACAGGAAATATTTCCATTCTTACTATATGATATATCCCTGTAACTTCATGTTCTAGGAATTTATATATAAACCGTTTCTCTCTTTGAAGATCCATTTTGTTCCTTTCTTTCCCGTTGCAAAAAGCCTGCCAAGCTAATTCTACTTTACTTTTAATTGGGTTTTATTTCACTCGATATCCATTTCCCTCTTCTAATTCATACTCATTTTTTTTCCTTATAGACGTTATTTTACAATTCCATGACACCTTAATCCCCATTGTAATTAAATGCATGAAATGATTCTCGTGTTCTATTCAAAAAAATTTAAGTTGGCTTTATTGCTCATTTTCTCTTTACTCTTCATTTGCATGAAATTCAACCTTAAATGATATTTCATACATTTAAAAAAAAAAAAAAAAAATTTTTTTTTTGCTGGTTTATGAAACAAACTATTTGAAGCGATAGTGTTTTGCTGTTTTTTTTTTCTATTATAGGTAGTGTACTTGTCCTTTGAGTAAATTTCCCTTATTACTGGAGCTCCTGATACCAATCTCTCTCTCTCTCTCTCTCTCTCTCTCTCTCTCTCTCTCTCTCTCTCTCTCTCTCTCTCTCTCTCTCTCTCGTTCGAGTTAGACCAGCTTAACAATATTTTCCAATATAATTACCCGGGTCTCTCTCTCTCTCTCTCTCTCTCTCTCTCTCTCTCTCTCTCTCTTTGTACAAAACCAGCTTAACAATGTATTCCAATAAATTACCTAAGCCTGCTCTCTCTCTCTCTCTCTCTCTCTCTCTCTCTCTCTCTCTCTCTCTCTCTCTCTCTCTCTCTCTCTCTTGTACAAAACCAGCTTAGCAATGTTTTCCCATAAAATTACCTAGGCCTCTCTCTCTCTCTCTCTCTCTCTCTCTCTCTCTCTCTCTCTCTCTCTCTCTCTCTCTCTCTCTCTCTCGTACAAAACCAGTTTAATAATGTCTTCCAATAAAAACCCCTTGGCACCTCTAAATATTTTAAAAACGGTTTCTTATTTCACAAAAGAGATACAGATAGGTTCATTAATTAAAAAAAAAAAAAAAAAGAAAAAAAAAGTAAGAAACAGGAGTAAAACTAAACGTGGGAAATCTGCAAAGATTTTTGGGTTACCCAACTAAGAAAAAAAAAGATAACAAGCCCCTGTTCATGGCAAAGAATTTAAAATACCTTTTTTTTTTCATTAAATTTTAACAAAATAAAATTTATTATCACAGAAAATAATGAACTTTCCTGGATGTAAAACGGAATATTTCCAGACACAGTGTGTGATATACACTGTAATGTTAGGCTGATCGCCTAAAACTTGCATATCTCCTGCAAGATGACCTGCCTACAGTATGCCTCTAAACGCAGGGCGTCCTATTTAATATGTATGTACTTTTTTGGGAAGGAACTATGTTCTGCACGTGTTTCTTACACGATCGTAAGCTGTAATGTGTTTTTTTTTCTGCACTGTTAATAAACCAACCTGTATAAATCTGATAGCTCATGTTTTATTATTTTTTTTACTTTTAGTGACGTTCTTGCTTGGAAGCCTCTCATTTTTCACATATCTGGCACTTTGTACTTAAGACTTGGCATTAAGTGCCAACATATATTTGTTTTAAAGGATGATAATGAATTTATAATATTGTGAACAAGAGAGATGGGGTGATAAAAAACCATATTGAGCCAATACCAAACCGTATAAGGGAAGTAAGGAAAACATTCAAAAGCATGAAAAATAAGCAAAACAGCAGGAAAAGCTGGCCTAATATGAAGTTTAACAATAGATGGAGGAGATTTCTCTGAAATTTACACAAATTGTCTGCAAAACGAGAAATTACTGCCCAATACGATTACTTACTAATATATAAAATATTTACTAAGATCATATTATGGCGAATAGGAAGACAGTTAGACATTAATCAACCAAGAGAGCAGAAAAGGCTTTAGAAGTTGGTATTCAACAACTAACCATGCTCCTGCAATTAACCACCTAATGAAAATTAACAAAGCATGTCAAACCACTATGAACGGCCTTTATATTATATGGAAAAGCTTTTGATTGTCAAAACTTCAGCAATAATAAAAGCCTTTAAAAGGCAAGTATTACAAATATCTTAAGTCAAAATCCTTGAAGAGATCAATATGGAAATTACAGAAATCTAGAAGTACATAAAGAGAGTGAGAAAATCTTAATTGAAAATGGAAATAGACAGGGAGACACCAACATCCCTAAAAAAAGTTTCAAGAATATAGATTGGGAAAATGTAGGAATTAACATTAATGGGCAATACCTTAACTACAATTCTTCTTCACCCAAGGGGTTAACTACTGCACTGTAATTGTTCAGTGGCTACTTTCCTCTTGGTAAGGGTAGAAGAGACTCTTTAGCTATGGTAATCAGCTCTTCTAGGAGAAGGACACTCCAAAATCCAACCATTGTTCTCTAGTCTTGGGTAGTGACATACCCTCTATGCCATGGTCCTCCACTGTCTTGGGCTCGAGTTTTCTTCCTTGTGGGTACACTCGGCCACACTATTCTATCTGATTCTCTTACTCTTGTATGTTAAAGTTTTTATATTTTATATAGGAAATATCTATTTTAATGTTACAGTTCTTAACTTCTTTTATTTTTCCCTGTATCCTTTCCTCACCGGGCTATTTTCCTTGTTGGAGTCCCTGGGCTTATAGCATCCGGCTTTTCCAACTAGTGCTGTAGCTTAGCAAGTAATAATAATAATGATTTGCAGATAACAAGCTCGGTTTAAGGAATCATGGGCTGAATTACAAAAGATAATAGAAAATTTGATCTGAGAGAGCAGAAATGAAGGATGTAAGTGAACATGAGTAAAACTAAGATAATATTTAATGAAAATGCAATCAGACAACAAATAAAGGCAATGGACGACCCACTAAAGATTGTTAACTGATTTTCATATATGAGACATAGTAAGCGCTCTCCCATGACATGAGACAGAAATTAGAAGGATAAACAGGGGATGAAGACCTTTTCGTGCACAAAATGAGATTATGAAAAGTAAATCTTGATATATATATATATATATATATATATATATATATATATATATATATATATATATATATATATATATATATATATATATATAGATAGATAGATAGATAGATAGATAGATAGATATATATATATATATATATATATATATATATATATATATATATATATATATATATATATCTATATATTAGATTGTGACACTTTGGTTTTCCATCGCTTTATATGATTTCACCCAGTGTCATATCAACAAATGGGGCATACTAAACTCTCTTCGAAGTTTCATATAAAAAAATAAAAACATTTATAACAGGATAAAGAGAAAAAATCTTAATATCGAAAACAAAAGGTCTAAAACATAAAAAAAAAAAAAACTGGTAATCATTATCAAAACAATTTAATGAGAAATATTCAACCACAAGTCAAACATAATTCAACACCTTTATCCTGAACAATTTATTACCTAGCCATCATCAAATAATTTAAATAAACCGCAATCATGAATTTAATACTAACCTCAAATCAAACATGAAAGTGGTTCACAAAGGTCACATCAATTAAGGTCCTGCAATTATCAAAAATAAAAACAATCAAAGATCTTTTTCACTGATACAGAAACGCGTGATTTCAAACATTCCTATGAATATCTGTCAAATTCTTACATAACCTATAGTTACTATTTGTGATATATTACACAATTTCTTAACAACTAAGTGTAATGTTTGATAAGTTCTAATGGGTTACTTGATAGGTCATTGTTATTTTCTTATGATAGAAATATCCTACAAAGAGATATCCAATAGCACTTTACACAACTAATTCATCAAAACAATTGACGATACCATACAGTGTAAATTTCATAGGAATAAAAAAAGCTTTATAGCACTTAATATATAGCAATGTTAAGTTAAACGAAACCCCTTCACTGACAGGAATTCCAGTATAACTCAAGATGAATTTTTTATAACAATAGACTAAATGTATAAGTCATTCAAAAGAAAATATAAATTATGTTCATTAATTTTAGGGGTTCTAGGTATCAATGTTCTTATTATAAAAAAACTTACATATTTTATGTAAAATATGGTGGTCAAGAATCTCAGCTGTCACATAGATTTGAACTTCTAATTGATCCTGGCACGTGATGGTCTCGAGGCTGTATCTGAAATTTATGAAGGACATCAACGATTAATCTATGTAAACTTTAATCACTATTCCAAAACCATAATTCCAAATAGAAAGTTGTTTGAAACTCTCTTATCCCAGTAAAAAAATTAAATTCAAGTATCAATAACTGAACATTTTTAAAAACTTCAACGATAACCAATTATAACATAAGACTAACACAGAAATATTCGTTACTAAAAAGAACGAAATTGAGATGAATTTAAAATATATGGCAAAATGATCATCCAAATATTAATATGAAACATCAAGAAAATATATGTAGAAATATCAACTCACCTTTTAAGCGTCCTCTGATTGAACTTCAGTTTCTCATAGAAATTCTTCTTCTGTTGATGATCTAATTTCTTCTTTCTTCTCTATTAACGAACAATGAAATTTAATTTGAATTTACTGATGAAACTATAGAAAACAAAAGAAGACAAAACGGTGGAAAAACAGATATTGAGGCCCTCCCATTAATGCAGTATTGCATCCTCAAGTACTGTTGCTGGGTCTTTCATTGGTGAGGAACGAACTGATAATTTCTTGTTGATGCGTATGGCGAACATGTCCATGGGCGGGAACCCCAAAAAGTCATGAGCCTTGTAGTGACTTTGGTATATAAAGACCATTCTGATCCAATTATCTGATCTTGGTGACTCCACTTGTCTGCTTTGACATTCTTTTTTGACAGGGCTGAACAGAGCTAAAAGGATTATTACATTGCGGACCTCCTAGTATCAGTACAGCTATCAAGCATAAAAAACTGAAAACTGGGCTGCCTTCATTGTTGACATATGCCACAGAGGTACATTAGTGCAACCAAACAGCTGGTCAGCAATGGATGGAAGAGTTGCGGAGCTAGATAGGCTTCCATTAACTCCAGCACATTGATGTGGAGAGACTTGGCCTCGGGCATTCATTGGTCCAATGCTAGATGGTCCATTAGATGGGGCCCACATCCTCTCTTTGACATAACCATAAACAGAAGATCTACAAGGGGACACTAAGGGAGACCCCTCAAACACACACTCCTTAAATAGCAACCAAAATAGGGCGGGTCTAGTGACTTGTTCGGTCAGCAATAGAGTTCGAGAGAGTCTATGGTCGGCAACCAGTGTCGTTTTAGCCATCACTGCCATCCTCGCTGGTGAAGGGAAACACGAGAAACAAGCTTTTCTATTGTGGTTAGGTGGCCTATTAAGTTTAGCCATTGTTCTGCTGGCACCTTTGCCGAACGGAGAATGGGACGAGCTGCTTCCCTTAGTCAGATTACCCTGTATTGGGTTGGACAGGCTTTCCTTGCTACTGTGTTTAATGTCCATATCCAGTTTGTCTCAATGAAGACTATGTTGGGACGCTGAATCAGCTAGTATTGGCCAGTCGTCTAGGCATCAAATCAAACAAACCTGTTGCCTTGGTACATGCTAAATCAAACAGGAATACATGAGTGAATACCTGGGGGCCGTAGACAACAGAAAGCAAAGCCCTTTGAATTAAAAGACTTTGCACCCAAGATGAAGTATATCTATTTTCTTGAAGAACAATTTGCACGGGTCTGAAAGTATGCAGCCCTCATGTTGAGAGAAATCATAAAGGAGTTCTTCCTCAATGCATGTCTGATTGTGCTGGTCATTTCTCTCCTAAAACGAGTCTCGTAGGTATAATAATCCAGGGCTAAATTATCTATTACTGGCCTCCAGTTCATTAAAGGTTTCTTGGCCAGAAACAGATATCTGAAAAATCACATATACTTGTCTCTGAATTCTTCCAGGATGGCCTTATGCAGCATAGACTACCCCTCATATTGATGTGCTGGGTCTTTCTCCCCTCCTATAGTCAAACCAAACGAAAGTGGCGGGTGAGACAGAATATATCGTATCGAAATCTGACGATTTCGGTCATTTTACCTGGAAATTTCGGTTTAAATAAAGTCCTGAAACAGAAGATGGATTAAGGTCTTCAAGGCAAGAGGGTTCCATCAGTCATAATCCCGTATATATTCTCATTTTCTGCTCTTTTATTTAGGTGGTCAGTGGAAAAGAATTATTAACCTTGGCAGTATTTTGATTCTAGGTAAACCAGGAATACATAGGAAGAGCATTGATGAAAGAAAATTCATTGAAAAATATATTTCTCCATAAGACCCACGCGTT
>NC_090731.1:68370129-68380129 GCF_036898095.1 Palaemon carinicauda | reverse complement strand
CATTACGATTAAAATTGTGGCCATATATTTAATGACCAGATTTTAACCTTTTGCTTGACCTTGACCCTCGACCTTAACAAATGTTTACATAACAGTTTAAAATCCCTGCAAGTTTCATTACTTTACGATAAAAAATTGGGGCCGTATAGTTGATGACCGGAATTTGATCTTTTGCTTGACCTAGACCTTGGACTTGATGTTGACCTTTGTCCTTAACATGTATTAATTGGCGTGGATTTTCATATACTCAAATAAGAACCAATTTTGAAGTCTCTGTGACAACGATATCCAAACTTATGGCTGATCACGTGAATTGGACATTTTGTAGGACGTGACTTTGACCTTGACCTTCCAAAATTCAATCATTTCCAGATTTTTGAATAGCAGTTAATCCCCGCAAGTTTCATTACTCTACGATTGAAATTGTGGCCAAGAAGCTGTTCACAAAAAACACATACAAAAAAAAAAAAAACCACACAAACAGGGGTAAAATATAAGCTCCTTTCAACATCGTTGGCGGAGGTAATCGAGGGATTGGGATTAGGGTAATTTTGTTCAATTGGAACTTCAAAAGTTCAAACTTACAGCAAATGTTTTTATGTTGAACAGGCTGACATAAGTCTTTATATAGTTTATATATGAAATATGCTTTGGTGATGTTACTGTTCTTGAAATATTCTATTTTATTTCTCCATTATTTCTCATATACTATCGTTTCCAGAGGCCGTGTAATAGTGTTTTTTTTTTTTTTTTTTTTTTTTTTTTTTTTTTTTTTTTTTTTTTTTTTTTTTTTTTTTTTAAATAACTCCTAAAATAACTGATGGATTTCCAGGATATCAAAGCAGGGAGCGCTTCATACAATGGTCTAATTTTGGGAAATACTGTGCATTGCCAATTACGTTTCATTAACTTTTTTACTTAAAAAAATGAGGCTAAAGCCAGTCTTAGCCACCCACACATTCGCAAAAGTGATGACGTCCCTTAGGGACGTTGTTATAACGTTTCTTCCCCTGTACCTCCCATCCCCCGAATTGTTAAACGCGTTTAACTCCATAGATAATTGTCATACGACCTACCCCAAGCAATACGAAATTCATTGTCAGTAAAAGTTTAGCATACCTGGTAATGTGATTTGTGACTTTAGACTTTACCTAAACACAAGACCAACGTTTTATATCTTACCAACTCACTTACATTGAAGATCAAAAATGAGACTTATGACAGGAGACGAAAGAAGCCATGCTAAACCTACACTTCGCACTTCAAGCGAGTGTTGGTAAAGCAATAGAAATATAGTTTTCTTTAGGTTAAGCTGTAGGACTCATTCTTCCATACAACACAGGTTACTCGATACATCAATTGCCAGGAAGAAAATAACAAAAAGCATATAAGGGCATTGACATCGGCCATTTGATAAATTTTGAAATCATATATATATATATATATATATATATATATATATATATATATATATATATATATATATATATATATATATATATATATATATATATATAGATAGATAGATAGATAGATAGATAGATATATATATATATATATATATATATATATATATATATATATATATATATATATATGTGTGTGTGTGTGTGTGTGTGTGTGTGTGTGTTCATACATACATAAGATTTATTATATTTCAACCTATAGTTTTATATATTTATTTACGTTATAAGTACCAGTACCTATTTTTGTTACTAGGTATGTAACAAATATCATTGCGACTTTGTCACTGGAGTTATACCAGACTTCAATTAATGAACCAATCAACTTTACTTTGAGAAATCCATTGACGTTGTCTACATGCCAAGCTGATATACTCGTATCAAAGTATTCATTAGCTTTGCTTTTCCAAAATAATGTTATCACCAATTGCTGGAAACCATAAATTTATGAGGGATGAAAAAACAAAAAACAAGAAATGAACACTTACACATTTTACTCATCATCACTCTCAAGGAAAGAAATTGTTTTCTATTTCTACTAATGTTTTTATTTCATTTTATTTTTTTATGTTATTTTATTTTTTAGTCGCAAATCTAAAATTTGTAGGAGTCCGAGTAGAATATCTCTCAGTGCAATTCCATATCTCTGTTTTAAACCTCTTCTATTATATTTGATAATTTGTGTTAACCATCTAATCATTATCTACCACCATAAAATATTTTATTGCTCTTCCGGCTCATTTTATATGTGCAGTACATAGTCTTTCCTAACAGGGATTTACTCAGTAGCCTAATAACAATGGGAATGAAGGAAAAGAAGACAAGAAGGAAGGGGGGGGGGGGTACTAGGATAGCCATAGGTGTAAACACCGAAGGAGGGTTGGGGGAACCTCTCTGTCACAGTTACGTGATTAAGTAACACTTCTTCGAAACGCTCTGAAGGAAGGGAAGAAGTTCCTCTTTTTTCTAAGAGTAAACGGGTTAATTAAGCACATCTGTTAATTCATTGTGCCACCAAAAATTAGGCCAATGTTTGAAACATTCATTGCTGTAGTTTCATGGAAATTCATAAGCCGGTTTGTTAGATATTTGGGAGAAACACTATTACACGGCCTCTGGAAACGATAGTAGTTTATAAATTTCCTTATTTCCTTTCCTCATTTGGGCTATTTTTCCCTGTTGAAGCCTTTGGGCTTATAGCATCTTGCTTTTCCAACTAGGGTTATAGTTTAGCTAATAATAATGATAATAATAATGCATTTCTAGAAGCAAGAATTAAAATGGAAAATAACAAAATGTAATTGCTTATAAAATGATACCTCGGCGATCAGACGACCCAAGACACGAATAATATGGTGATTTAAGAAAATTATTTACCAATTTATTGCCCCAGAGATCGTACAAAATTTCTAGCTTGATAACTTCTAACAAAAATATTACAAAAGATAGCGATTACAACATGAAATTTTAATTAAAAACAGCCTAATATATTCGAAGTAAGTCATAACTATTAAGATATGAAATTTCAGTTTGAAAAAAGAATTAATATATTCGAAGCCTGTCATTTTTATATCAGTCTTAATGATGATATTCACAAATTATATCCATAATAGTCATGCCTTCTCTATCATGAGGTTCAATACTGCACAGTATTCTAAAAGTTTTATTCCAGCTGTGACCAAGTTGTAAAATTATCTTCCTAATCAAGTGAATGAATCGGTGGAACTTCAAAGGTTCAAACTTGTAGCAAATGTTTTTATGTTGAACAGGCTGATATAAGTCTCTTATTTATAGTTTATTGTTGGAAAATCTATTTTAATTTTGTTATTGTTCTCAAAACATGTTATTTAAATTGGTCATCACTCATCATTTAGTTTATTTATTTACTTATTTCATTTCTTCATTGGGCTATTTTTTGCCTGTTGAAGCCCTTGAGCTTATAGCATCCTGCTTTTCCAAATAGGGTTGCAGCTTGGATAATAATAATAATAAAAATAATAATAATAATAATAATAATAATAATAATAATAATAATAATAATAATAATAATAACGAATTTCAGAGAAATTGATAGAAGTTTTAAGTTTCTTCATTCATTTATCAGCAAGATATTGTAAATGAACTTAATTAATGTTATACAACAAAATATGTACGTAGAATAACGCAAACCTTTAATAAACCCCCCCCCCTCTCTCTCTCTCTCTCTCTCTCTCATGCACGATTTTCCCCCGTACCTTTCAGCTCTAGCAAGTAATTATAAGGATAATAATATTTGCCAGCATTCATCACTGAAGGTAAATATTTGGTAAGATATAAATGAAGTTGCTTAATTTGATATAACAATAGTATATCAAAGTGTAAAATATTTTTAGTATTTAACACTTCTTGTAGCCACAACTCTCTCTCTCTCTCTCTCTCTCTCTCTCTCTCTCTCTCTCTCTCTCTCTCTCTCACACCTATACGATTTTCCTCCGTAACTGGAAGGTCTCAAATGGATCACATCGTATTTTGCCAGAGTGGAAGTCAGGCCTTTAGTAATTTGCTTTAGTAATTCGCTTCATGGCCCCGAGTAGTTAATCATCTTATTTACTGCTTTTAGAGCTTTAAAGAGTACTACTTAGGGCCTATGATTATATAATTAATCCCTTATTTTCGAGATTAAAAGTTTAAATAATTTTTCTTCTATGAAGTAGAAAATGCTGGAGGTTCAGTAAATTTCTACAAGATGTTTTTTTTTTCTTTAAAGAAAGGTCTTTTTCTCGTTATTATTATTTAATTTCTAATCAAGAGTTACTGTCACTAATAGCATCATATTCTTGATAGCTCTTTCCAGACAGGCTTGTAAAAGATATAAATTTTCAGTTATCTATACCACAGGTAATTATTAAACGAGTAATTTAAAGTAAATATTTCTATGGGGTTGAGAAGGTTTGATCATATGGAGAAAATGGGAGAGGCCGGTTGGTGAAAAATTACTGTAAATATGGAATCTTGGAAGAAAGATAATGAATTATTAAAAACTTCCGGTTAGATGATAAAAGAATGATTTTGCGTGAATGGTATAATGATTAATTCAGTGTTCGGTGGTTTGACGTAGTACTGATGAGGCGATTTTTTTAGATATATTCCATGTATGAGTGTTCGTGCTATCACCAAATTAGCTGTTGTCAGACCATTTATTAAAGTGAATTCTTATTTTTTTTTTTTTTATCTTATAGATTTAATATTTTATATTTACAGTATACTATTACTTTTACGATTTTTGGGGGGTCAAGTCTTTAGAGTGGAGTGCATAATCTCCTTCTTTTAATAAGGGTAATTTAAGTGGCTTCACAAGTATAATGGAGGAAGATTTTAGATAGGATTTATGAATTCATACCATGAGTTCCTGTACCGGTGTACTAAAACCCATTTGGAAGCATTGCACTACTCGAGAAAATCCCTTTAGTAGCACTAAAGGCAACTAGTGAATGGCAGAGGCAAAGGACAGTGATATTGCCCTAGCAAGAAGGACAATGCCCTAGAGACTGACCATGTATCATATAATCAGCGCCAAAGCCACTTCTCCACCAAAGCCAGGACCAGGGAGGGCCAGGAAATGGCGGCTGATGACTCAGCAGATAGACCTATCACCATCATCACCATCTCCACCTACGCATATTGACGCAAAGGGCTAGGTTAGATTTTGAAAGTTGTCTTTTAAATTAATACTTCTCCACTCATCATCTCCTAATTCACACTTCATAGTCCACAGCCATGTAGGCCTGGGCCTTCCAACTCTCTTGGTGTCTTGAGGAGCCCAATTGAAATCTTGGTGAATTAATCTCTCATGGTGAGTGTGAAGAGCGATCACTAGGCAGAGACATATTCATTAAGGCCACAACAACCATATAATAGTGAATAGTAAATATGAAAAAGGGCAAAAGGTTACAGAAATGTAGTAGAAAGCTAAGAAGTGAGTGCAGCCATGGGCATAAGGGGCTCGGTAAAACCCTATAAGTGTACACCAAGAAGCACTACTTTTCTACGTCAAAATTGGAGAGAGAGAGAGAGAGAGAGAGAGAGAGAGAGAGAGAGAGAGAGAGAGAGAGAGATCTGAAAAAAACTCGTAAATTGGATGTGACAAATCAAAAGAAAAAACACGACGGGCTAAAGAAATATTGCAGCCATTCTTTTTGGGCAAGATTTCAAGGTCGTGAAATGTCAAAGACCCGGCGGAATTTTGTTTATACACTGGGGATCACTTTAATACATGATCTAATAAAGGAACATGACAGACACTGAAGTTTTGTTAGTATCGAGTCTCCTTTTATTATGAAAGTTATAATATATATATATATATATATATATATATATATATATATATATATATATATATATATATATAGTATATATATATATATATATATATATATATATATATATATATATATATATATATATATATATATATATGATAAGATTAGTTCACTAAACTTTCAATTGGGCTTCACATGGCACTAGAAGAGTTGATAGGGTCAGGCCTACATGGCTGGGGTCTATAAAGCGGGAAGTAGGATATAATGAATGGAGAAATATTGATCTAAAAGCTCAAGATAGAAACGACTGGCGAAATCTAACTGAGGACCTTTGCTTCAATAGACGTGGAAGACGATATATATATATATATATATATATATATATATATATATATATATATATATATATATATATATATATATATATATATATATATATATATATATAAACCAATTAAGTAACTCCTCTTCAAACTCGTTACAATAATTATGCAAATTATCCCACACCCCAATGTAATAAAATGCTCTCAATGGAATAATCTATCTGCAGAGAAGCAGTAACGAAGTTACCTTAAATACTAAGCACGCTATAAAATATGGATTCACCCAACACTAGAATATTCATGTTTAGGGTTGTGGTGGCCGATATGGTAACGTCCCTGACTGGTGATCGCCAGACTGGGGTTCGAGTCCAGTTCAATCTCGTTAGTTTCTTTGTCGCTGCAACCGCACCATCCTTGTTAGCTAAGGATTGAGTTTTTTTTTTTTTGGGGGGGTGCATATAGGTTTACCTGCTGAGTCATCAGCAGCTATTGACTGGCCCTCCTTGGTCCCAGCTTAGGTGGAGAGATAGCTTGAGCGCTGATCATATGTATATATGGTCACTTTTTAGGGCATTGTCCTGCTTGATAGGGCAATGTTACTGCTCCTTGCCTCTGCCATCTGTGATCGGCCTTTAAACCTTTTTAAAAATTCATACATTTTCCCCAATTGCAGCGTTTAATAAGTAGTTGGTTGTTAGAGGACATTGTTAAAAGTAGTTGTAAAGATAACTTATTCATTCTTCCTGTTTATCATTAATAAAACTCTTAATGCAGTATGATATTCACTTGTGATAATAACATTTCAATGCTTCTACTAATAATAATATAAATTTTATATAAGAATGACAAATATTTAGAAAATGTTTCTATGAAGACAGCCTTTTTATCTTTCCTTTTCTGTATTAATAAATCTCTTATTACAGTGGAATATTCACTTGTGGTAATGACATTTCTATGCTCTTACTACTACTAATAATAAAAATTTTATGTAGAAATGTAAAATATTATTAAATTGTTCTTTGTAAACAAATATTTTGGACAGTTTGTGAGTGAGGAGACCACGATGGTGTTGCCAGCTATGGGTCTTAGAATAAGTGTGAGTGTCTTGAGGGAGGCTTTGGGGTAATGGTACTCCGTCCCCCATGGCTTAGAGGAGGGGAAGGCCACTGGTCTAAGTGTCTTGGAGCCTTGGAGCCCGGGGCAAGGCTGGTAGTACGGTACGGTACGGAATGTTTTTCCGTACTCCGTACCTGGCTAAAATACCGTGCCGTAATTTCGTACCGTGCTATCAATAATTTTTTCGTACCATACAGTACGGAAAAAATACCGTACCGGAATTCCGTACCTTTACTGTACTAATATGGCTGCTGCTGCTAAGGATATCTGTAGTAATATTCAATACTGTTCCTTTGTTTTTAATACAAGAACAAGAGTATTCAGTTTTGGATTCATAAAACATGTTTTGCCATGAAACTATACCGTATATTTAGTACATGAAATATAGTGTATGAAATATTATTCAAAATATTTCCCAATATTATGACTCTTTGGATAATAATAATAGTATCGTTGAAACCATCACTTCCTCTTTTAAGGATTTTATTATGAAAAAAAAAAAATACAATAATCTAATCATTAATAGAACTTAAAAGCATTGCCTGATGTTACCATGTAATAAAATAAACTATTTTTTTTTTCTCAACATTCAAAAGTTACAATGTAATAAAATAAAATATTTTTTTTTCTCGACATTGATAAACTAAAGTTACAATGTAGAAAATAAACTAAATATTTTTTCTCAACTTTCATAAACTAAAGTTATGGTGTAATAAAATAAACTAAATCTTTTTTCTCGACATTGATAAAATAAAGCTTGTAGCCTAGGCTATAGGAAACTTTACAACTTACAAATGCAACACCACAAGTTTACAAATTACAAATGCAAGACTTACAGTTTCACTCACTCTGAGACTGAGTCACTCAGAGTCAGATCATATCGGTCTCTGGTTCACTGCACTCAAACGTATTGTACATGAATGACTCGCGTAACGCAACGTAAACAGCACTTGTAGTGGCAGACTGGCAGCAGACACACTCAATAGCTCATAGTTAAGCATAGAGCTTTTCTGGGGGAAGACTCTTCCGAAGCACAATATAGGATTATATTTGTGATGCTTCAAACTTTTGTTGGTATTACTTCAAGAATTAGACACAGACGTCACATGTTAATTAAGGAATTAACACATGCATAGTATATTAAAAACAGAAATATAAGATACCTTAGTATTCTACAAGTGAAATTTTTTTTTAGTGCTGTCAATTGCTGGTGTCCAAATATGCATTAACAGTAATTGCGTAGTAATAGATATCCAAGCCTAAGGTAAGGTACGGTGCGGAATTTGCCCATTTTTTCGTACCTGAACCGTACCGTACCGTACCTTGGTAAAATTACCGTACCGTAATTCCGTACCGTACTTATAGGCTAAATATCAACCGTACAGTACCGTACTCCGTATCGTACCGTACCGTACGCCAGCCTTGCTTGGAGGTATCATTCAGCGTTTTGAAGTTATATATGGCGTGTGTGCCATTCATTTTGTCAATTAAATTGTGATTTTCTTCCCGATATGGATCATAATTTAATAGGAACTGCGTCATAATCAAGATTATCCTCAAGTGCTGATACGATCGAATTTAATGGTAAGTAATTTGTTTTTTTACGAATATATCTGCTTTTAAACTGTTAATAGCTTCTTACATCTCGGAAGGAAACGGGAAAGTGAGTGTTATATAATGAGATATTTCAACATCATTTGTTTTATAGTTTTTTCGTAATATTAAAACACACACACATACACACACACACACACACGCTCTCTCTCTCTCTCTCTCTCTCTCTCTCTCTCTCTCTCTCTGATCTTTACTTTGCGTTGGGAAGATGATAATTGAATATTATTGAAGGGTAAGCTAATACAGTTATATATATATATATATATATATATATATATATATATATATATATATATATATATATATATATATATATATATGAATGCGTGCGTGCGTGTGTTTATAAACATATATATATACACACACACACACACACACACACATATATATATATATATATATATATATATATATATATATATATATATATATATATATATATATATATATATATATATATATATAAGTAAAATAGAGGGGGTGGTAAGTGTTAAATCTGTGTTCGTGTGTATATCCATATTTACGCGAATGGTTAGCCATCATTTTAGTTCATACATAGTTAGCTTTGGTAATATCACCAGGTTATATTTTTTTTTTTTTTTTTAGAAATAATATCGTTGAGAATGACATATTCGTAGTATAACAATACTTGGTTTAATTGTAATGTTCCTGAAATGTGGAGGAATACACGATTTTGTCTTGTAATGCATGTGTTGCTTTTGGAGTAGAACTGGAAACTCCCTGAGAGTTTGTTTCTATTAATTGAATAAGATTATGTTCATGTTTGGTTGTTTTAGTGATCCAATTATTACCAATGAAAGGATGCACGGTCAAGTATCACGTTACAGTCTTATAAGCGATTGAATTTGTGAACAGTAAGTACGGGTATTTGAACTTCCCTGCTGTCTGAGTGTGGAGGAGTAGAAGAGGGCAGAGAAAGAGATGGAGGATGGTGTCTATCGCACGCGCACACACACACACACACACACACACACACACATATATATATATATATATGCCAGTGATTTATATACAGTATATATATATATATATATATATATATATATATATATATATATATATATATATATATATATATATATATATATATATATATATATATATATATACTGTATATAAATCACTGGCCGTCGTATGCCCCTGCAGGAAAAAGGGCCTCAGACAT
>NC_090731.1:68347629-68360129 GCF_036898095.1 Palaemon carinicauda | reverse complement strand
AATACGTGCATGAGGCAGACGTTGCAGTTTTCATGGGAATAGCTTTAGGCAACGAGTTGAGTGGTCATTGACGGTAAACAGGTAACGTTGTCCTTTCGATGTGGGTATAGGATCTACTACGACGACGTGAATGTGGGAAAAATGACACCGAGTTTGAGGGAAGGTGCCAACTCCTGAATCTGTGTGTTGATGTAATTATGAAGTTTGGCATGTTTTAATACAGTGCCAAATAAGCTTCCTCTTAAGTAGCTGTGCAGTGGATTGGCGCAAGGGATAAAAGGCCATGAATGAAATAAAAAAGAAAAGAGTGGCGTTAAGGGTGACTTCCTCCCAAGGGATGGATATGCAGGATATCTTATGTGTGTGGTACTCTTGATCTTTTTAGTTGGCTTCTGCCAAGAAATTATAATACAATCCTAGGGGAATTGCGGCCAATGTGTTTTTTGACAAGGCATCAACAATGGGATTAATTTTCCCCACGATGTGTTGATAGGTACAATTGTATTCAACCACGGCGGAGAGATGTCGGCATTAGTGAGTGGACCATGCGTCGGACTAATGAGTGAAGGCATGCATCAGTGGTATGTGGTCCGGGCGAATGACAAAGGATGTGCCTTCTAAGAAGTGGCGAAAGTGATGAAAAGCCAAATGCACTGCCAGCAATTCGTGGTCGAGGGTAGAGTAGCCAGATTTCACATTGGACCGTTTTCTACTGAAGAAGGCCAATGGTGAATGTGACTCTTGACCACATGCTTGAGTACTGCACCAATAGCAACGTCTCTGACATTGGTGGAGAGAAGGAAACGGGCATGTGGCATGGGAGAAATTAGCATAGCAGCAGTTGATAAGGCATTCTTTGCGTTGCTGAAGTTCGCTTCTTGAAAGGGGACACCTTTCAGGGGTTTTGGCTTGCCCTTGATGGAGGCGGAGAGAAGGGCAAGAGTGACGATGATGGCTGCCAGTAACCAGTGATAATAGATGATCTCGTACCCATGGGATGGGGATCTCAGATCTGTTGACAGCCACCAGGTGGACAAAAGCAGGCTTAGAATGAATACATCGTGTCCTGGATTGTGGCCTTGGTAAAGGAGAATAGTAAGCGTCAGTTTCTACCAAAACTGCATGCCCTACCTATATGATGTAGATAGAAGAGATTAGTGATAGGGGATGCCATCGCCAAAAGCTATGGCCTACTTATAATTTTTTTGGTCACTGACAACTGTTCGTAAATTTTTTACAGCAGCGTTGAATCTGGAGGGGTAGTAGCAGAGCTGCAGCTGACAGGCATTGGTAATTGGCTGTAGAGGTCGTTGATTGGGGGGTGAGCAAGTGGTGACATATGTGGGTGGTGGTCTACTTTGTTGGCACTAAACATGTCACGTGGTGGGAGTAAGTGTCCTATCACTTTCACGTCGCTTTGGGTGATGTTGAATAGTTGTCCTCTTCATCAGAAGTGGAGGTGTTGATGAAAGTTTTGAAGGTGGTGAAGTTGCTGTCCATAAGGGGGTTTACTTTGGTCATCAGGCTCATCATGTGCAGAATATCAAATTCTTGGATGGCAGTGGGTACAGATTTGGGTAGGCGTCGTACCCGAAAGGCATAAAGTAGGTTAACCTACCGATGAGAGCCGTTTGCAGGCCAGTGGTACTGGTCATTTTGGTTCCTCAATGATTGTTCAAGTAGCTGAGAAATATTGTGTATACGGGTGGCTGGCAATTATAAGTATTGTTCAAGGAGGTATATTTTGAAGGGGTTGTACGCTATTGGGTTGTCCCCTTGGTCGCAAAGCCAATCAGAGGTTTCAGGGAAAGTGTCCCCGAACACATAGACTATTTTGGTGCTTGGCCAAGTCACGCCCTTGATTCGAAACCGAACCTTGGCTTGCTGAAATATGGCAAATGCCTCTCTACTGGCGAAGGTTAGTAGTTTCATGGACTTGGCGTGGGTTGAAGAGTCAGAGTCGGAGGGTGGTATGTGGGAGCGAGCCGGTCCTCTGACAGTCACCAATTGTAGAAAGTGCAGTTAGGTTTAAACAGAGAGGCGAGATGAATGCAACTAAACTTTTAAACAGACAATAAGCTTATATACAAGGACTTTAAAATTAACCGTGATAGAAATATATTTTCCATTTTTACTTTTTGAAAATTTTAAACGGTGTACAATATAAGCTTTATATTTCTTTTACGCGTATGTACACGTAAGTGCTATATGGATGGTATTAAAAGTGTATTGATTAAATTATGCTTGGCAAAAATTGATCAAAATACGTTTCGATAGTTTGCAAGGTTCGCTTCAAACTTTATTTTGTTATGTGTTACCTTAGTTATTCCACCAAGGGATTAATTTTTTTCCTCTTTTGGATTAGTTACCTCTGGACTCCTTTAATGGAAGAAAGTTTCGTTGAATTGTGTCGGAGTTTGATTAATTATTTTTGCTTGTCGAGGAATTCTTAAGGTAATTTTATGGCAGGAAGTTTTTAAATATATATATATATATATATATATATATATATATATATATATATATATATATATATATATATATATATATATAGACATATATATATATATATATATATATATATATATATATATATATATATATATATATATATATATATATATATATATATATATATATATATATATATACACGTATATACGTATATATATATATATATATATATATATATATATATATATATATATATATATATATATATATATATATATATATATATCTATATATATATGTGTGTGTGTGTGTGTCTGTGTATGTGTGTATATTTCTGCTCACTGCCAATATCCTTTAATCATTATGATATTTGGCATATTTTCCTATTTCTAACCTTATATCATAATTCATATATCAAATATACACTTATATAGTATGGACCTGGTAATCTCATCTCTTAAATCTATCTATACCATATCATCCCCTAACATTGTAATTCCTTATTAAGGTTTTAAATCAAGATATCGGTGTGCAGAGATTGAAGTAGATATTTTCCCACGTTAATTTCATTGCAAATATTTAGTGGATAGTGCTTTTTATACTTGAAGTTAATTTTGGAGTAAGGAAGTGTAAATTTTTTTTCTTTATTGATCTAAAAGTTTTGTAGCTCTTGAGAAAATAACACAAAATTCTTGCAAAAGTACTAGAATATTTCGTCATGAATAATACTATAACAAATGCTTTATATGAAAGAAGATTACAGTAAATCAGGCATATTGTGATGCAATCAAGAATTTTGCTTGTAGGTTTACTTTTGTGCTACTGATGGCTTATTCACTTGAAATGAGTACAGTACCGTGTTCGTTACCCGAGCTTTAAACAATTTTTTACTACAGGAAATTGAAAAGTTCAGTTTATTCTCTGTCATATCTCCGGAAGATTTTCCAAATCATTTGAGTACAGCTTGATAAGGTGACTCAATCTAGGTCTCTTCCCCTATTTCAAACTGGTTCCTGATTTCAGACAATAATCCCTTAATACAACAGATACAAAATCTATTATCTTGAATTTAGCTCGACAGAACCCTTGATATGATTTCATGGGCATAGTCATCAGAATTTTCATTGCACGTTGAGGTAGATAATTGACCATTGAAGTTTCATCTTTGATTGTGGTGTAAACAGTTGGGTTGCCTGCTGAAATCTCCACTTGTTCTTTAAGTCACTTAGCTATCTACACCCTGTAGCCTATGCAGCTTCCCACTATTGATTGATTGAAGTCTTTTAAGTCGAACTGTTTCTTTGAAGAAAAATAGTGAAAATTAGTCAAGGAGGTCAGTTTTAAAGGTTTTAAAGGTATAAAGGACACTTGTGGATGACAGAGTCAAGGGACAGGAAAATTGTCCTAGCAAGCATCTAGAAACTGACCAAATGATCAGGGGGCAAACCTCCTAACCATCCAAGCTAGGACCGATGGCTGCTGATGACTCATCAGGTGGACCTATAAGCTCCCCTGAATCCCCCATCCTTAGCTCACAAGGATGATGTGGTTACAGACAATAAAGAAACTAACGATTTTAAACGGGACTCAAATCCCAGACCGTCGATCACCAGGCAGGAACGTTTCCAATAGGCTGTCACCTTTATACCGATTAAGTGGAAGATATCATTTCAAAAGATCTGAGAAATATATCATGGTTGTTAGTTATACAGAATCATGAATGAGGCGAGAATTTATGAACAAAATTAAAATACGTTATTCACTAATCTTTATTTCTACAATTTTTTTTGTTTTTTTGTTATAACTACTGGAAGTATTTTGCAGATCTTGCTTATAGTATGCGGACTTCCAATGTTAAAGGTTTCTCTCCCGCCCCCCCTCTCTCTCTCTCTCTCTCTCTCTCTCTCTCTCTCTCTCTCTCTCTCTCTCTCTCTCTCTCTCTATTGAAGTCTGCATTATACTTTTCATCCTCTCATCAAAGCTGACCTTTCGTTATTATTCCAAATTGATCACTGACAATCTTTTTGTAATGGCTGTGATTTGTTCTCATTATTGATCTTTGAACATTTCCTGAAATGAGCAACCCATTACTTTGTAAGAGAAATACCATTTCATAAAAGTGAAACTGGTCAAAGGAAACGTCTCGCTGAGGGAATATAAATTGACACATAACCTACTGACTTTTTAAATTCACAATATTGAGATATGGAAGAGTTTTGAAATCTTAAACAGGAAATTATCTGTGAAACCTTTCTCACCAAAGTGTCTGTGAAAATGGAAACGGACTTTTCGTAAAAAGCTTTTCTATTTCATTATTCTTCGAAGTGAGGAGAAGTATTACAAAAAAATCAAGTAGATTTCTGTTTTTTTTTTTTTTTTTTTTTTTTTTTTTTTTTTTTTTTTTTTAAACTTCCTTTGCAGCAAATATGTCATCAGACGTTTCCATTAAGAATGGGTAAATAATGAACAAGAATAAAATAATTCAAGTCTTTGTTTTTATTTCAATGAAAATTAAAACTACATCTATTGGTTTAAAGGTTAAAAGGTCGCTCTTGAATGGCAGAGGCAAGGGAGAGTGACATTGCCCTAGCAATCAGGACAATGCCCTAGAGACTGACCATATATTATATGATCAGTGCCCAAGGCTTCTCTCCACACAAGCTAGGACCAGGGAGGGCCAGGCAGTGGCTGCTGATGACTCGCGAAATAGACCTATAGGTTCCTCCAAACCCCCCACCCTTAGCTCACAAGGATAGTAAGGTTGCAGACACTAATAGCACTAACGAGTGTGAGTGGGACTCGAGCCCCCGTCTGGCAAACACCAGACAGAGAAGTTACCAATTAGGTTACAACATATCTGTCGTTTTGAAGATAATAAGATAAGCAAAGCTGAAAGCAAAAAGAAAATGGTATGTACGATGCAGCGTGAAACAATGTGATGAAAAGGAATAATGTAATAAAATTGATTACTAGAGAAAGGTGTGTATTGAGGGATAGATAGCTTGAGCAAGGATGGACTGTCCTTTCTATTATCTTTTACAAAAATGGTCATAGTAATTAGAACAGAAATGAGATCATTAAACGTTTTAGTAATACTTAACCTTACACCAACTTACCTTTATAGGAACTTATTATTTTTATTAACATTATTCACTATTCCTACTAACATTATTCGGCCTCTTCATCAATTATGGTTATCTTTCCGTCTCCCTTGCCTAGCCCTTCTTATCTGTCGTGCAACAGCACATAAAATAATCTCTTTCCCTTTACTAAATCTTTTCCCATCACTTACTACATGAATTCCATCTTATCCCACTCTCTGGTATTTTTGAAGGTCATTTACTATTTCCACCATAGGCCACAAATGCTCCAATTTTTCATTATATGGACCTTTTATTTCCTTTTCATCCAACTCGTGTGTTTTATATCATTCACTGATACAATTTTACACTTTCTCCCCAACTTATTTTCTAATTCAACGAAACACTAATCATATTCATTTCCAGCCTCTTATTCAAAGAAACAAACCCAATTTCCATCCATTGTTTTGACATGGTGAATGTTTTTTTTTTTTCATAACATTATTATCCAGAATCAGTATTTTTAGAATTCACTGAACGCCCCCTCGACATCCTTTTTGGAAATACTTTTATGCAGTGAAAAGGCACTCAGGGGCTATTGTTCTTCCAATAGATAATTGTAGTATAAACTTAGAAAAAAGTTATGCATGCGCTGTGTCATTCATATAATTTCTATTTCCTATTTATAACTATCTTCATCATTGTCATAATCATCATCATCTGTATCATTGTGGTCCACGAACTGACTGCAGTGCAGGGCTTCATGGATTTTGTGTGCTTATTTCTACATCAGTTATCTGCACCACACTTACAGTATGAAGTACAGGATAGGGTTTTTACATGGCAACGGCAACTGCATCTTTTGCTACTCTCATCCTCTCCTCAGATATTTTCCTCTGAGCTTGCCTCTCTAACCAAGCCCGCCCATGACTAGATAGCCCTTGCCAATTTTTGGGAGGGATCAGGCGAGGTCCCAAAGCATCGCCTACAGAGAACGCTCTAGCATTAATTCTAATCTCACAATCTTCAGTGGCCACATTGATTTTGGCTAATTTTTCATGGTTGGATGCCTTTCCTGCCGCCAACCCTCCCCATTTACCCAGGCTTGAGACTTGCACCAAGTTGAGGCTGGCTTGCCCCCCCCCCACCCCCCCACCCCCAGTGGCTGGGTTGCATCTTTGGCTTAAATATAAGCATGATAATTTATAGATAAAAGAAATACTTTGCAGAACTGAGGGTGGTGCAATTGCTAATCCACACTTCATCTCAAGCCAAGAGATTTTCAAATTCCCTTACGGTTATTTAGGAACTGAGAACCAAGTTGATTGCAATTCTCCTTTGCCACAGGGGAATAAAACTCTGCCGCATACAGAAAGTGCATGGGTTTCTAGCAAGTCTCATCATATCTTTCCCAGCTTCTCAGATGTTGCCATAATGTCAATGATCATTGGGAAAGGGGAATGAAACTCTGCTACATACAGAAAGTGCATGGGTTTCTAGAAAGTGTCATCACATCTTTCCCAGATTCTCAGATGTTGCCATAATGTCAATGATCATTGCCAAAGGGGAATGAAACTCTGCCACATACAGAAAGTGCACAGGTTTATAGCAAGCCTAATCACATCTCTCCCAGCTTTTCAGATGTTGCCATAATGTCAATGATCATTCCATCAAACTTTTTCATTATCACATGGTCAGATGATTTGTGGATCTTGCAGAAACATGGCAATATAGCAAAAATATCTGTATAATCAGCTAGAGCCAGGATATGCCCTTTACTTTGATGTAGTCTAAAAATGTAGCTAATAATGGTCACATCTGCTTCCCCATGCATATAAGGACCTCCTCGTATCAGACTGATTGACTGATGGCTATGTTTCATGTCACGTTTGAAATTGATCAGTGATTTCTTATCATAGTTATTTTCCATGGTGGCCTCTCTTGCAGCCAGAACAGTGCCAGGTTTTGAATTCATAGACATAGGGAGGGGGACAATATCTTTTGCTACCCTTTGACGTTAATGAGGCTTTTACTAAGTTCTGGTTGCAACAGTCAAATATGATAACTGTTTTAGATCTTGCAAAAAAAAAAAAAATAACTAATCTCTTGACAAAGTTGAGCACTGTCCCATTTTGTGCCACAGAGTGTGATATATGGCTTCAGTCCCATGAATCAACAGACTTGTAGACTGGTGGACTTCAATGAAACCAGGAAAACTGTGTAGTAAAAAGAACTTTTGACCATTTCCGTAGGTTTCCGTAATCATCCAATAGTGATGATATGGAAAAAAGCTCATTCTTTAGAAGCTCGCTAAAAAGAATCTCTCTGTTCTGTGAGACGACAAGTAGAATGGCAAACACTTTTTCCATGTCATAAACATTTATATCCCATATTTCACTCACTTCTTCAATGACTCCATAGTGACAACATTTTTCATCACCGGGTCATGAAATCCTTTCTGGTGTTTAGTCAAGTACTCTGCACTCTTTCTCTCTCCTATGGCAAGAGCCTCATCCATATAGACCTTAGTGTCAAAAATTCTACCATAGACAATGCAATGACTGCATCACCGAACCGTATAAATAGAGCTTGCCATGCTTACAGGTAACCTCTTCTTGCCTGAAGATGAGATGAGACACTGTTACACTCTCACAATGTGTAGCAACCAAACTCGTTTATATTTTGTATTTGATAGGCCGTTTGTAACGATCAGATCGTGTTTGTTGACAGTGGTACTACCAGGTAAACCTCCTGAAGAGAGAGGGACCATTGCTTTTAGCAAATTTTTTGTACAATCTTAGAATTTTTTTTATGCATTTTGCTATCCCACCTACTGGTGACCAACAGAATACAGATACTGGTGGTTTGTAGTACTGATTAGACGACAAAATACATGCGATTGAGAAGCTCAATTACAAGATAAATGCCAATGAGTCAGACCTAATCTTCAGCGAATCCCGTTATTATTATTATTATTATTATTATTATTATTATTATTATTATTATTATTATTATTATTATTATTATTATTATTATTATTATTAATTTATTGGAAAACTACCAATCCTCGTTTGTTGATATTATATGTTCATGTTTTTTATTAAACCCATTTTCTGCAAATAAACAAACCAAAAATAGTTGTTTCGAAATCGAATTACTAGGCAAACATGCGTTGTTTTCTTTTTTATCTTTTAGTTGGGGAACCAAAAATCTTTGCAAAGCACTCCCCTTTTGGTTTTACTTCTGTATCCTATTTTACTCCCCTTTTGTTTCCTTTCCAACTTCTTTATCCTTCCTGTCTATCTTTAGAACAATTAGGAACGTTTTCCACAACATTTAGAGGAGCCTAGGAAACCATGTTCAGCTTGTTTCGTACTCGGACGAGAGAGAGAGAGAGAGAGAGAGAGAGAGAGAGAGAGAGAGAGAGAGAGAGAGAGAGAGAGAGAGAGGAGAGAGAGAGAGAGAGTTTATAATTTAGAGTTCTAGTAAAAAGAAAGATATAATGAAAATAACTCACAAGTAAAGCTTTATCGTTTTTAGAATTCATTTTTTTTTTTTTTGCAAATTTTGATTTACCCTTTAATATGGTACTTTTATATTTCATGTATTATTATTATTGTTACTAGCTAAGCTACAACCCTAGTTGGAAAAGTAGGATGCTATAAGCCCAGAGGCTCCAACAGGGAAAATAGCCCAGTGAGGAAAAGAAAAAAAGAAAAATAGAATATTTTAAGAAGAGTAACAACATTGAAATAGATATCTCCTATATAAACTATAAAAACTTTAACAAAACAAGAGGAAGAGAAATATGATAGAATAGTATGCTCGAGTGTACCCTCAAGCAAGAGAACTTTAACCCAAGACCGTGGAAGACCATGGTACAGAGGCTATGGCACTACCCAAGACTAGAGAACAATGGTTTGATTTTGGAGTGTGCTTCTCCATAGAAGAGCTGCTTACTATTCGAAAAAACTATTTGAATCTTTTAACTACTATTCCACGATGAGATTTCTTAGTGATAAAGAGTGAGAGGATAGGAGAAATATAGTCAATTTTATCATCTAAAATAAAAGAAGAGAATCATTCCTAGCATTCAATTGCCACGGGGATTATAGTGTCAAGAAATTGCCATGAAATTGAAGAGTAAAGGCAATGGGGAAAAATTAATAGGAATTAGAAGATGGAAATTGATATCAAGCGAAATAGAACTCGATTAAAAGTAAAATAGAAATAGTATGACGTTTGGCAGGTTTTTTGCATCCGGAAATAAAGGAACAAAAACAGATCTTCAAAGAGAGAATCGTTTTATATATAAAAGGGATATTTCATACAATAAGACTAGAAATATTTAGTGTCATATCCAGGAATGTACCTTATCTCTCTCTCTCTCTCTCTCTCTCTCTCTCTCTCTCTCTCTCTCTCTCTCTCTCTCTCTCTCTTAAATCGTTGTATGGAAAATAGTCATAAATACCTTTAACGAAAAGGAATGATTATTATTATTATTATTATTATTATTATTATTATTATTATTATTATTATTATTATTATTATTATTATTATCATTCAAAGCCAAGCTACAACCCTAGTTGGAAAAGCAAAATGCTATAAGCCCAAGGGCTCCATCAAAGAAAAATAGCCCAGTGAGGAAAGGAAATAAGGAAATAGATAAGCTACATGAGAAGTAATAAATTGTGAAAATAAAAAAAAATGAAGACAGTAACATTAAATTAGATCTTTTATATATAAACTATGAAAACGTCTAAAAAAGGAGGATTGGTATTGTTTACTTTATGATACAATAGTTTTATGACAAAAAGGTAAAGAATATTTAGGCATTGTCATTTGTAAATGAAAGATCGAACATTTCAAAGCCCTCTTTATTCACGGTTCTTTATAGGCCGTCTGAACTTCCATTACTTTTGTAACTTCTTTAAATTCAATAAATATATACTGTTTTCTCATATTGAAAAGATTGGTCTTGAGAAAAATATTTCAGCCAATGAGCAAGACAATGCGTAAGAGGAAAATTAGATGAGATTGATCTCGAGAACGCATTGATAATTTTTCACGTTATTATTATTATTATTATTATTATTATTATTATTATTATTATTATTATTATTATTATTATTATTATTATTATTATTATTATTAAATGCTAAGCTACAACCCTAGCTGGAAAAGCAGGATTCTATAAGCCCAGGGGCCCCAACAGGGAAAATAGCCCAGTGAGGAAAGGAAATAAGGAAAAATAAGATATTTTAGGAATAGTAACACTATTCAAATAAATATTTCCTATTTAAACAATAAAAACTTTAAGAGAACAAGAGGAAGAGGAACTAGATAGAAAAGTGTGCCCGAGTGTACCCTCAAGCAAGAGAACTCTAACCCAAGGCAGTGTAAGACCATGGTACAGAGGCCATGGCACTACCCAAGACTAGAGAACAATGGTTTGATTTTGGAGTGTCCTTCTCCTAGAAGAGCTGCTTACCATAGCTAAAGAGTCCCTTCTACCCTTACCAAGAGGAAAGTAGCCACTGAACAATTACAGTGCAGTAGTTAACCCCTTGGGTGAAGAAGAATTGTTTAGTAATCACAGTGTTGTCAGGTGAATGAGGAGAGAGGAGAATTTGTAAAGGATAGGCCAGACTATTTGGTGTCTGTGTAGGCAAAGGGAAAGAACCGTAACCAGAGAGAAGGGTCCTACGTAGTACTGTCTGGCCAGTCAAAGGACCCCATAACTCTCTAGCGGTAGTATCTCAACGGGCGGCTGGTGCCCAGGCCAACCTACTACGTGAAGGGGTGGTGCTGTCAGTACCCCTGTTGCTGTGCATTTTAGGTGAAACTTAAGGGCATTTGCAACGTTCCTTGGGTCATTAGCTGACCTTATTGTATATTTTTTCTGCTTAACTTTCGTTCTCGCCTCGTTTTTTTCCTACTACTAAGATGCAGTTCATAGAGCAACTGATATGTTGCAAAAAAGTGCTGAATAATCTCAAAGACCCAAGCACTGGGTTAAATTACCCAAATTCTAAGTTCCAAATCATTAGAAATTTTCTTCTTGAACTTCCTTATAAAGTAACTTTTAAAAGTCAGATTTTGATTTATTAATACTGGGTCTTTTGGTCAGTCCTCGTCATATCTTATCACGCCAATGTCGAACTCACAGGAGGGTTTTGTTGTTTCCCCCTCTGAGGTGGTGATCTGAGCAATGAGGGCTCATTGGTCATCCTCATAGGATGTGTTTCATTGTTTGTAGTGTTGCCCCACATGGCCGTTTAGTGTTGGTGGCTAGTCCCCATTTGTGGCAGTTATTTCTAGTTTCACCCACATTTACCATTGCTATGTGTAGGGTTATCGAGTCCTTCCTTGCAAGGGTTATTTTGCTGGACAGACCTTCGATTGAAATGGACAGCACTTCTCTAGCATGTGAGCAGCTTCCTGGATTGGTTCTATTCCATCCACTGTTGCAGAGCTTTTGCAGAATTTTAGTCTTTCACATGCTTCCTGATGATTGTGAAGTGGATACCTAGAGTCATTAATTTGTTTATTTTTTTTTGTTGGATATGGGCTGGTTGATACCGGTTACTTTATATAAAGATGATAGAGGTGTTGATTTTATCATGTCATTAATAATCTGTTAGGGTTCGTTTAGCCTACACTGGTGCACAATAACTCCACAGAAGAGTAAAAAAAGGGCCAGGACTGTTTGTCTCAGAGTCTGAGTGTCGGTTCCCCAGCTAGTGATAGCGAGTTTGCTAATAAGGTTGTTCCTAGCAATCACTGTGTTTGCTCTTTAAATAAGAGGATTCTGTCATGGGTGCCCCTAAAATAGACAGGGTAAAGGTGATTTTTCCTTTAGTTTGTCACTCCATTTGATCTTTAGCTTTCTGTTTACCTTGTGATTTTTAAGGTGGAAGGCATACACCTGTGTTTTACTTGGATTGACATTAAGGTGCCACTTTT
>NC_090731.1:68340129-68342629 GCF_036898095.1 Palaemon carinicauda | reverse complement strand
TTGGGACATCGCTTCAAATGCTTCCGCCAAGGGGTCCTCGTACGGAGACAAGTAAAGGGGTAACTTCTTGTTGTCTTTCGTCGCAAAGAGGTCTATCTGCTGTTCTGGGACTTGACTCAAGATGAAGGAGAATGATCCTGCGTCTAGGGACCATTCCGACTCTATTGGTGTGAACCTGGATAGAGCGTCCGCTGTCACATTGCGAACTCCTTGAAGGTGAACTGCCGACAGTAACCCCTTCTTCTTTTCCGCCAGTCGAAAGATGGCCAACATCACCTGGTTGAGTGGTGGTGACCTCGATCCTTGTCGATTCAAGCATCTCATAATCACCTCGCTGTCCAGCACCAACCTTATGTGGATCGAGCGACGCGGGGAGACTTTCTTCAAGGTAAGGAGTACTGCCATAGCTTCCAGAAAGTTTATGTGAAATGTCTTGAATAGATTGGACCAAGTCCCTTGGGCCTTCATCCGATGAGTATGACCTCCCCACCCCTCCTTCGAGGCATCTGTGTGAATAGTCAACGAGGGGGGAGGTGGCTGAAGAAGTACCGACTTCTTTAATTGCCTGACTTGAGACCAAGGCCTGAGAAGAGTACGTAGACGAAGCGGAACTGGTCTTCTCAGATCTCTTCGCGCGTTTGATGCATAACTTCTCCAAACTCCGGTTGCATCCTTTAGCTGAGCTCTTAGCACCGGGTCTGTTACCGAAGCAAACTAGAGAGAACCCAGCACTCTCTCCTGTTCGCATCTTGATATCCTTTCGGAATCCAGAAGTCTCTTGAGAGAACCAGCTATCTCCTTCCTCTTCTTCGCCGGGATGGAGAATCGGTGTGACACTAGGTCCCAGTGGATTCCCAACCACTGGAACTTTTGAGATGGAGAAAGTCGAACTTTTTTCTGTTGATCTTGAAGCCTAGATACTCTAGGAACTGGATCACCTGCAGGGAAGCTTGCAAACATTCCGTCTTGGATGCTGCCCACACCAGCCAGTCGTCCAGGTAGGCTACCACCTGGATTCTCTTTAGGCATAATTGTTTGAGAGCTACGCTCGCAAGCTTCGTGAAGATCCTTGGGGCTATGTTTAGCGCAAATGGCATCGCTCTGAAGGCGTAGAGTCTTCAATGTAGCTTGAACCCTAGGTAGGGGGAGAGTTGGCGACTGATTGGAACGTGCCAATAGGTGTCTGACAAATATATGGAGATGGTAAATGCCCTCTTGGGCAGTAAGGTCCTTATGTGTTGCAGTGTTAGCTTCTTGAACTTGCAGTTCACTATGAACTTATTGAGTGGCAAGTCCAGAATAACTCTGAGTTTTTCTGAGTCCTTCTTGGGAACACAAAACAGTCTCCCTTAGAATTTGATGGACTTTACCCTTCGGATCAATTTTTTCTCCAACACTTCTTGAATGTACTCCAGAACGGGGGTGGAGTGTTGGAAAAATTGAGGGCACGAGGGTGGAGTGCTGTACCAGCTCCAACCCAGTCCATTCTTGAGTAGGCTGTGGGCCCAGGGATCGAAGGTCCACCGATCCCGAAAATTCTGAAGTCTCCCTCCTACCGGTATCATCTAGCTTTGACTGCTGTCCTGAGGTCTTGCCTCCCTGACCGCGACCACCCCTGAATCCCCTCCCCCTTGAGGGGCGTCTAGACGAGCCTCTGGCTGCTCATCTAGGCTTCGCTCGAAAGTAGTTGACTGCCCTTCGAACGTTGGTTTAAATGCCGGAGACTGCGTCGACACGGCTTGGGGTACTCACTGGAATGTGGTCGGGGTTTGTGCCACCATCTGGGGCACTGTAGGCATAGGCAATTGTTGTTGCTGCTGCTGTCTGAATGGCTTGGCTGGCCGAGAGGGTAGCTTAGTCTTCTTAGTCTTCCTCTTTGGTTGGGGACCCTCATACGGGGAAGACTTTCTCTTGAGAGATAGGCCCCACTTCTGGAGAAGGTTTCTATTTTCCGTGGCGGCCTTATCTACAACATCCTTGACCACTTCACTAGGGAAGAGGTCTTTGCCCCGAATGTTGGAGGAGATTAGTTTCCTTGGCTCGTGCCTCACCGCAGCCGAGGCGAACACGAGCTCCCTACAAGCTCTCCTTGCCTTGACGAAGCTGTAAAAGTCCTTCGTCACTGTGGCCTTCTCATTATTCTCCCTCTGCATCTGTTGAATCATTCCAACGATGGAGGGAAGGGTCTTTCCCAGCTCTTCTGGGAGAGAGGACGATGTTGAGGGAATAGGTTCAAGGGCCTGAACCGGAGTAGCCGGCACCCCGTCGACCTCTTCCTCTTCAATGTCTGGAGCCTGTTCTTCATCCTGGTCTTCTGCCTGAATGTCCTCTTCCAGACGCTCGGACACCTCCGACATCCTGTCGTCCAACTGGATGCCCTGCAGGGCGACCGCGACTTCAGCATCCACAGGGATCTGAACTACTGGTATCTCCACTTGAGGCTGGGGAATCACTGCCTCAGCTGACGCTCTGGGGAAAAGGTAAGCCCTCATCTTCTCAC
>NC_090731.1:68312629-68322629 GCF_036898095.1 Palaemon carinicauda | reverse complement strand
TTATTATTATTATTATTATTATTATTATTATTATTATTGTGGTTTTTCTGTTGTTGTTTTTTTTATTATTACTTGCTAAGCTATAACCCAAGTTGGAAAAGCAAGATGCTTTAAGCCCAAAGGCTCCAACAGGAAAAGAAGCCCAGTAAGGATAGGAAATAAGGAAATAAATAAAACATCATGAAAAGTAATGAGCAATCAAAGTAAAATATTTGAGAACAGTAACAACATTAAAATAGATCTTTCATATGTAAACTATAAACGTTTAAAAAATGGGGGGGGGAGGGGGCAGAGAAATTGTGTGCCTGAGTGTACCCTCGAAAATGATATTATCGAGAGATATTCAGAATCCAAAAATTCAAGAATACTTTTAAGTTCTTCTTTATTTTAATTGCCATTAAAAGACTAAGTATATTTCTAAGTTATTCTTGACAGTTTGGATTAAAATTGTCTGGTGGGAAATCATTCCTAAATTAATGATCGATCCCCTAATAGAGATAATGATAAAACTAGAATGTGCTGCCACACCTATAGCAATTAGTATTTTGAGGATACAGAGAGACAGTTTCCGACACTTAGAGTTTATTGACAAGAGAGCCTGACTACATCGAGATGTGTGGAGGTAAAACTAGCACAGAAAATGACTAAGGTGGATTAGCCAGGCTTAGGTTTAAATTAGTATTTCTTTGGTACATAAATCATTGAATAATAATCTTAATATAAAATGTATATATTTAATTATCACGTCAGAAGAAAGAGCGGAGACTTCCGCGTTTACTGATACAAAACAAAAGATCTCGAATTTTAATACAAATACGTGAAATAAATACAAAGGGTTTGTAGACATAGAAACACACTTGTCGGAAAGTGTCCGTACAAGTACTCCCCCCCCCCCCGAGTTATATAAAAAAAAAAGAAAAAAAATTCATTGGGTGGGAGGAAATATGTTAAATATCTTAGTTTTTAATCTTCTTGGAGGGTACAGGATTCTTCCGGACCGGGACTGTCGCGATGGGGAATTTTGTTTATTTCTTAATTGTGTTTTTTCGACAGGATTCCTCCCTGTGGCCTTGGGTTGGGGTTTTCGACTGCCTGAGGTGTGGCGGTATAATGCGCCACTTTCTTTTGGTGAGGAGGTATCCTTGGTCAACGGCTTTAACCTGTTAATCGAGATCCAGTCTTCTCTTCCGTAGATGTGTAGAAAGTGTGCCTTTGGGTTTCTGTTGATGACTCGGTAGGGTCCTTTGTATGGCCGTCTTAGTTGGGGTTGATAGGCGACGTCATGGATGAAAACGAACTCGCACATCCGTAGATCTTGCAGCATGAACGTTTTGGTTGTGTCGTTGAAAGTTTGGTGACCCAGGGTGAATTTGCTTACAGCGTTTCTGATTCTTTCTGGGGTCCGGTCGCTTTCGTTGGATGGCGCCGGGAAGAATTCTCCTGGCACAGCTATGGTTTCTTCGTAAATTTTTTCTGCTGATGAAATTTCTCCATTGGATCTGGGGGGCGGTGCGTAGTCCTAGGAGGATGCAGGGTAAGTGGGCCTTCCAGCTGTCTTCAGAGCAACGGGCCATCGGGGAAGCTCTAAGGGACCGATGGGTCCGTTCGACCAATCCTTTCGCAGCGGGGTTGTAGGAGGTTGTGCTGTGGGCGGTGATCCCAAGTGATTTTGTGAGGGTGCCCTAGACATCTGACAGGAAGGCCGGCCCCCTGTCGGTTGTAACGTCGTCTGGAACGCCGAACCTGCTGATCCAACTTGAAAGGAGGGTGTTGACACAGGAGGGTGTTGATGAATCTTGCCAGGGGGTTGCTTCAATCCACCGGGTGGACCTGTCGATGACTGTCAACAGGAAGCGGTCCCTTCCGGAATTGGGAAGGGGGCCAACGACATTGATGTGCACGTGGCCGAAACGTCTCATGGGTTGCTTGAAGTTCCTGATTCCTGATGCTGTGTGTCGGGAAATTAAGCTTGTTTGGCAGTTGATGCAGCTGCGGGCGCACCGGATGATGTCCTTCCTCATCCTGTGCAATATGAATTTGCTGGATATGATTCTTGCCGTTGTTCTGTTCGAGGGATGGGAGAGGGAGTGTACTGTATCGAAGACGGCTTCTCTTTGAGAGGAGGGTACCAGGGGACATCTTCCCATTTTAAAGCTGTGATGGCTGTCCGGTAGGCTGGTGTTTCTTGGTAGAGTTGTTGTTCATGTGCCAGGTCCTCGTAGTCAATGCCGAGGTGGACGCCGTTTATTTCTATCCCGGAGAGGACGTCGGCCACTGGGTTTTTCTTCCCTGGTATGTATTGGAGTATGCATCCAAATTCTGCAATGGCAGCAAGGTGTCTCTGTTGACAGGCTAACCAGGCATCACTTTTCTTCTAAAAGTTACTTGAAATGTTTTACCTCTGTGTAGACTGCGAGGAGCTCTCGGTCGAAAGTACTGTACCTTTTGTCGGCGCAGTTAAGGTTCTTGCTGAGGAAGGCAATAGGCTGCAGGGCACCGTTGACCACTTGTTCTAAGGCGGCTCCACAGGCTGTGTTGCTGGCGTCAGTGGTCAGCTGCAAGGGTGATCCCAGGGTGACAAAGGCCAACGTTGTAGCTTTGGCGAGGGCGGCCTTCGTCTTTTTTAATGCTGACTGCTGTGCTCTGCGTTCCAGGACAACGATTTTGGTTTACCCTTCAGGGCATCAGACAGGTGGCGCTGAGATGGCTGCAATGTTAGGGATAAAAAGCCTGTAATAATTAACCATCTCGAGGAATTCTTTTAGTTCTTTGATGGTTTTTGGTGATGGGAATTTTTTTATTATCTTGGATTTTGATGTTAGGGGACGTACGCCTTCGTTGGAGATTTTGTGGACCAGGATGTCGATGGAATCGGCGCCGAAAGTGCACTTGTCAAATCGTACGATTACCCCGTTGTTCTGGAGTCGACGGAGAACAGTTCGAACATGATAAAGATATTCGTCTTGCGATTTTGAAAATATCAGGATGACTACTACGTAGGAGCAGCAAAATGGCAAGTCCCCAAGGATGCTGTCCGTCAGAAGCTGGAACGTCGCCCCGGCGTTCCTGAGTCCAAAAGTGGAGTATGCGAAGACGTAGGTGCCAAAGGGGGTGATAATAGCAGTATTTGGAATGTCGTCTTGGTTGACAGGAACCTGAAAATAGGATTGCAAAAGATCCATTTTAGAGAAGATTTTTGCCGCATTCAGGGCCCCAGTGAGGTCCTGGATGTTGAGCAAAGGATATTGGTCAAGTGTGGTGACGAGGTTAAGGCGACTGTAATCTTCGCACGGAGGTCATGTCCTGTCTGATTTTCTGACCATATGTGTAGAGGGGAGGCCCATGGGCTGGAGGCCTTCCTGCATACGCCCATTCTTTCAATCTCCTTGAAGGCCTGTTTTGCGTTGTGGAGTTTGTTAGGGGGTAGGCGGCGGAACTTTGCATGCGTTGGTGGGCCCTTTATTATTATGTAGTGGTAGACGCTGTGCCAAGCGGGTTTTCCTGTCGTCAGTAGTAACACAGGCTTGAATACGTCCGGGAATTCATCGCGGAGGATGTTTTATCTGTGGGTAGAAACAGAGTGAGCGGCAGGCATTGAAGGTTCCAGGGTTAATGCTGTGGATTGGATGAATTAATGTCTATTAATCTTTTCTGGGCGATGTCGACCAGTAGTCCATGATGGCCTAGGAAATCTGCTCCTAGGATAGGGTTTGTAACATCGGCGATTATAAAATTCCAAGTGAAAGGCCTTTGTAATAAGCAGAGTTCCGTTGACTGCTGTAAGGCTTGTTGAAGAGTCAATTGGTTGATTCTTTTCGGATTTTGTAGGCGGTAATATGGAGTAGTTGGCCCGTGTCTACCAGGAATCTTTTGAGAGGCCGTCTTTGATGTAGAAAGCCGTGTGTGTGGGGGCGAAAGTTGTAGCCACTTTGCGTTGCGGCCTGGGCCGTTTTTTTGGAAATGAGCAGGGCAGCATGCAACGTCTTGCATCTTTACCGAATCTTTTATGGTAGAAACACCATGTTAGTTCATGGTTACGGTAGTTTGGCCTTGTGATGACCGGGCAGGTTTGGTCTGCGGTGGAATCTTCCGCTGATACTTCGCTGATGATGTTGGTTGCGGCTAGCTTTGAAGCTCTAGCCACGTCGAAGAGATGCTGCGCTCTGTTTATAATGTTGTCTGTTTCCAGCTGGTAGGGTTGCGGGAGTTGGGTCCTGACTTCTGGTGGAAGGCGACGTAGGAAGATTTCTCTGTCTAGGTTGATCTTCCTTTAATTTCCGTCTGCGTCTTAGTGGGGAGGAAAATTAAATTCTGCAATTCTTCCCATGCTTCTGTCAGAGATTTGTCCCCGAGGTGTTGCTGCATTATGTTAAAAATTCTGTGGGCACGTTCAGGTACGGGCGGAGAGTAGAGCTCTATAAGTTTTGCCCAAAGTTCTGTGTATAATGGGTGACCTGCCGTGACTCGATCCATTGTGCCCACCTGTCGAAAACGTCTTCTAGTAGCGCTGACAGTATGAGGTTGGCAAGGTCGATTTCCCGGGTGATTCCCTGGATGCGAAATTGAACATCTGCATGGGTCAGCCATGACGAGACAGTCTTGTGTGAGAATAGTGGGAGCTGGATGTTTGCCATGTTGGCGTTTTGTTCAGCGGGCAAGGTCGCAGGTGGGGCAGATACTGTTGTCTTGTCGGCTGTGAAACCGTGAAACTCGTTGTAAGGCATCGGAAAATCGCCAAAACGCTCGTGAGAGTGCCGTATTTAGACCGTTATTGGCAGTCTCTTTGTTCCTCATGATCCAAAACGCACCAGCAAGCGCCGTTTCAAGTCCGCTAATGGAAAGGAGTGTCCAAGGGCATTTCTGCTCCAGGGTCACCAGGTGTGAGGATACAGAGAGACAGTTTCCGACACTGAGAGTTTATTGACAAGAGAGCCGGACTACATCGAGATGTTGGGACGTAAAAGTAGCGGAGAAAATGCCTGAAGTGGATTAGCCAGGCTTAGGTTTAAATTAGTGTTTCTTTTGGTACAAAAGTCATTGTATAATAACATTAATATAAAATGTAACCATTTGATTATCACATCTGAAGAAAGAGCGGAGAATTCCGCATTTACTGATACAGAGCAAAAGATCTCAAATTTAAATACAAATGCGTGACATAGATACAAAGGGTTTATAGACATGGAAACACACTTGACAGATTTGGGATGAACATAATACTTTTAATTATAAATTTGCGCTTATTTAACAGTATCTGTATTTACAGCAGAGCTCTGTGGTAATCTAATTCCTAATCTACAAGCAAAATAAATATGATAATTTCAAACTAAGGATTATAATATTAGAAGAGTTGAATTAGGAATAAAATTTTGAATACTGCAAGCTTCAGGAAGGCTTCATATAATAACATTTCTGAGCTACCTCATTTCTCGAAACCAGCTTGCCTTCCCCAAAATCAATTTAATCCGCAGGCGTATTTGGTCGACCTTTACCTTGATCTTGACCTAGACCTTTGACGTAGGACTTTTGAAATTGAATAACTTCCACTTCTCAACATAGCAATTAATCCCTGAAAGTTTCACTACTTTTTGAGTAAAATTGCGGCCAGGAAGTTGTTCACTAACAAACAAACATGCAAACCGACTAATGGATAAACGAACAAACAGGGGGTGAAAACATAACCTCTCAATTTCGTTGGAAGAGGTGAAAGAGAAAGTTTAGTTTTGCAAGAGCAGATGATTATGAAATTCATATGATTTGAGACAGACAGACAGAACCACTGACAGAAAATTAATACAAAAAGATAAAAAAATATATAAGAATAGGGGGATTCCCTTGTTATGTTTTTTTTTTTTTTTTTTTAAGATATGAAATATACAAAAGGAAAAAAAAGGTACTTTTAATGTTAGGAAGCTCCCGTTTCTACCTCTAACATCTATCTCTCGAGCACCTCTTTCCTTTTTTGCCATCTATCTCAAAACAGGAAAAAATCGTGCAGTGCAATCAATCGTTTCCCATTCGAATACTGTTAACCAATTTTTGGGAGGATTCCATAGCCATCGACTCTCATAGTGAATATGTAACAGTTTTCGAGTTACAAACTGAAATACAATCAAGCAATTTGTGAGAAGTCTGCCCTTCATTCACATGAAACGTTTTCAGGATTGCAATAATTATTTCTAAACGTTTGCGCCCTACTTTGTCAAATGCTGTTACATGTGTGTTAAAGCATTTTTGTAACAATATAAAGTGTCTTAAATGTTCAGTGATGGTAATAAGGAATGTTAACAAAAGAATCATTAGCTTAAGGTTGTTGTGGCCTGATTGGTAACGTCGCTGTCTGGTGTTTGCCAGACGGGGGTTGGGGTCCCGTTCAGACTCGTTAGTGCCATTAGTGTCTGCAATCTTACCATCCTTGCAAGCTAAGGTTGGGGGATTGGGGGAGCCTATAGGTCTATCTTCTGAGTAATCAGCAGCCACTGCCTGGCCCTCCCTGGTCCTTGCTTGGGTGGAGAGGAGGCTTGGGTGCTGATATGGCCAGTTTCTAGGCCATTATCCTAATTACTCGGGCAATGTCACTGCCCCTTGCCTCTGCAAAATTAAGAAAAATTTCTTTACTTTTTCTGATTGTGTCAGATATGCTAGAATTCAATACGTTTTACATTGAGAATTTGCTGTTTTCTGTTAAAGTCTGGCGGCTTGGTGGTCATACGATTCATATTCAAAATACTACCAAGTTGATTATGTTAATAGGCTGTTGCTTTCATATGTTCAGTTGATGAGAATATAGAGTCTATTGTCAAAGTGGGCTGTATGTCACAGACGTTCTGGAAAAGACCAAATTTTTAGCATCATCTTTGATGGAAATAAATAGTTTAATTTTGATATTTGTAGGTCAGATGTACAGATATTCTGAGAGCGACTACATAAAATACCCCCTGTGTGACTTTGAGAGATGACATCAGTTTCAGTTGTGATGCCTTTTAATAAACAGATAACACCATTTCGAGAGGTATTTTTGAGAAAGAGGATTTTTTTCTCTTTTTAATAGTTTTTATATGAAAGATCTGCTTTAATATTGTTATTGTTCTTAAAATATTTAATTTTAATTGTTCATTACTTGTCACAAATTCTATTTCCATATTTCCTTTCTTTACTGGGCTATTTTCCCTATTAGAGCCCCTAGGTTTATATAGACCAGTAAGGAAAGGAGACAATGAGGGAAACTCGGAAGCTGAATGGGGGTGAATACGAGAGAGTTGAAACTTTAGTGGAAAGAGCAAGGGCTGAAATATATATATAAATAGAATGTCAGAATAGCCTGAAGGAACATGGGATGTTATGAAAAAGATTGAGGTACTAGGAGCAGCAGCAGAGGTTCGTGGAGAGAGAGAGAGAGAGAGAGAGAGAGAGAGAGAGAGAGAGAGAGAGAGAGAGAGAGAGATGAGCAAGTAAAAAAATAACATACCTTAGTATTTATTATTACATGGTGAAAATGTAACTATACAAGATGGTCCCTCGGTCTTCTCATTTATATTTATTTTTCTCATAGATAACTATTTTTCATTAACACGTGAATTTAATAGAAGTAAACATCAACATTAGCGGCATTTAATAATGAATTCTACCTTTGGTAATATACAGTATACCCTAAAGATGTGAGTTGAAAAGTATTGAAAATAAACAAATGAACTATTAAGAAGTTTCCACTAGGACAATTCACATCAAATTTTTAATGACAAAGGACTTGCTGCTTTTTGTTACAACAAATGCTTCTTTACTTCAGTTCATAATGGACTTATATCCTTAACGCTTTTATATTGTTATAATAATTACCATTAAAGAGTAATTATATAATAAGGGTATTAATACTGAGTGTCTTCATTGTTGAATACTTACAGAAATGCTTGTTTTCAAATATAAAAGCACAGTGGTTCAGATGTATATTACAGTTAAATTTTAATCAAGTATCATCAAAACCTCACATTTACTTTAAGTTACAGGTAAAATTTAGTGTTTCATATCTGTAATATAACCAACTAAGAGCACATATTAACAAAAAACACCAATCATCATACCTCTATGAATTTACTTCCTGAATGAGTGATGGTATACGGCATTTCATAAAAGACCTTGACAAAATGACGTAGTTTATTAGAGGTTTGCGTCCAGAATTGACTATTCATTATTTTGATTTACTGTGCAATAATTTCAATTTCAAACAGTTATTCAAGTTAAAATTTGAGTGTAAAATCAATTGTCAATTAATGGTATGGGTACAAATAAGAAAGATAGTTTAGGAAAACATCAATATATAAATGAGATGAGTAACAGTTTGTACGAAGATTCAAAACTTCGTAGGTCTATCATGCAATTTTATTAGTACTTTTATTTCTAGACGGAGCTTTTCATAAGATTTTCTAAATCGTACAGATGGAAACTCCAAGATCCTTCTACTTATGGAAAGGATTCAAAAACAGTTACGAACCCAGCACAATAATAACGGAAATTCTCTAATGGTTTCAAACATAGTGGGTTTTTAATGCATGAAAGGAGGTTGTAATCTTGTAGATATTCACTGCATTATCTACACCTAGATATGTAGTGGAAAATTTTAGGGGTAATCTGTATTTTTTTTTTCTTTTTTTTTTTTGAAGAAAAAAAAACCTTAGTACGAACACTGCAATAACTGCAAGATGGGTAATCGACAAATTATTGTTAATGGTCATGTAATTAGAGTTATGTAATGTATGAAATTATTTTGTAATCTTGGAGTTATTCAATTTATTTTCTAAAACTAAATATGAAGTGGAATATTGCAGTATTTAAACAAAAAAAATTTATACAAACATTGCAATAACTGCAAGATTGGTAATCGCCAATTAATTGTAAGTTGTTGGGTAATTAAGTCACACTCGGAACATGTTTCTGGAACTATTCAGTAATAAAATGATCATTGACTTAGTGATGAATATATAACCATTAATAGCCCCTCCCCCAACGACCCATATACTTTAAAAAAAAATATTTTTGGGTGTCTCTCTTTATTTGAAATAATGTGTACCAAATAACACATACCTTAAGAAATAGATATCTGTTTAAGGCTTGAGGTGAGGATGGCAGGTTCATTCTTGCCAAGATTCTTGGACACGATGTGTTGTACCTTGCTATCGGTGTTTTAGATCTATTTTAGGAGCAAGTCTTCTGAAAGCTATTTAACATCTATAAGGATATCTTTACTTTAATGTTTCAAATTAAATTTCCTTTCATTCTTTATTTGTATCAAATGATGATATCATGGTGAAGGTTAAATGAAGATGGTTTGTGTATGCTCTTCGCACTCCACCAAACTTTCAACTGGGCTCCACAAGGCACTAGAAGAGTTGAAAGACCCATGTCTGCATGGCTGATTACTATGAAGCTTGAAGTGAGAGATGATGAATCGAGAAGTATTGATTTAAAAGCTCAATATAGAAATGACTGGCGATATCTAATCGGGGCCCTTTGCATCAATTGGGGTGGGAGGAGATGGTGATGATGATGAATTTAACATGTAACCCCTCCCCCTAAGTACCCATATATCTTTTTTTTAAAAAGATATTAGGAAGTTACTCATTCCTGGAAATAATGTGTACCAGTTGACATATAGCTTTAATAGTATACGAAAGGCGAAATCTAACTGAGGCCCTTTACGTCAATAGGCCTGGGAGGAGATGGTGATGATGATGATGATGATGATGATGATGATAAGGATGATGAATGTAACTTGGAAACTCTCCACCAACTACCTATATATCTTTATAAAAAATAATTTTGGGATTTCTCATTCCAGGAAATAATGTGTACTAGTTGACATATACCTTTAATAATATCTCTAGTATTCCTCTACCCTTTTAGGATACTTTAGATATTAGAGAACAAAATTGCGCTCCATTTTCAGAAGTAGAGCACACGGTCATTCCATTATCTTCCCACATCGTTGAATGCGATTTTTGCAAAC
>NC_090731.1:68295129-68302629 GCF_036898095.1 Palaemon carinicauda | reverse complement strand
GCGTAGGGGCTGTGCAGTCAGGGCGATATCTGGAGTGAACTCTGCCAGTTGGTTAACTAACCCCATGAAGGAACATATGTCCGTCAAGTTGGAAGGTGTGGGGAAGTCTTGCAAAGCTGTAATTCGTCCTGGATCGGCAGCTATTCCTTCTTCGGAAAGGGTGAATCCACAGAAATTTACTCGGGTCTCCGCTACTACGAACTTATCTCTGTTGAGAGTGATGCTGTTTTTGCGACAGCGAGTGAGTAGTTCACGGATCCTGTGGTAATGTGACAGTAAGTCGTTGTCAAAGATGAGAATGTCATCGACAACCTTGACACATTTCTTCATACCCTGGAGAGCTAGGTCGCCGCGGTAACAGTAGGCGTCGCCGGTGGCAGCGAAGCCCATAGGTCCTCAGCAATGCTGGAAGCGTCCATAAGGAGTAATAAAAGTGGTGAGATAAAGGTCCTCCTCCACTAGCTCCATCTGCCAGTAGCCGTGTAGAGCGTCCGCAGTGGTGAAGAATTTGGCTGTGGGATCAACGGTACGAACAGCAGCTATGGGTGTGGGCGAAGGGTGGGCTGGTCTGGAGACTTGAGTGTTCAACTTGGTGAGATCCACCTTGATGCGAACTCACTTTGCCATTGGGATGACAACTCGAAGGTGGCACCATTCCGATGGCTCGTCTCCACAAGGCTTGATGATACCCTGCTGGACCATAGAATCTAGTTCTATCTTGACAGGTTTGCGGAAAGCATAGGGGATCTGCCGTGGGGTGTGAATGGCGAATGGAACAGCGTCCTCTTTAAGGTGAATTTTCATTGGAGGTCCGGCCATCGACCTCAGTGGCGCTGCTTTAAGGTCCTCCTTAGGCACAAGCACATCAGGGAAGGTTCTAAGGAAATATTCTCGGGCCTCAGCAGGGGTCGAGATGGCATGGAGGGGTAGCTCCTTACATCGGTTCACATGGACGACCTGTAGGATGGGCCGTGGAAAGTCTGGCGGTATGATGGCCAACTCCTTGTAGTGTGCGTAGGACAGGAGTGGCATCTGGATACCTTCATGGACTTGGATCATGGCATGACAGGATCGGTTGGCCAAAGACAGAGTGGCCTTAAGGGTACCTAAAGCTGATGTCATCTGTGATCCATCTGCTGTGAGTGTCACTGAGGTAGCAGAATGTTGTAGGTCATTCCTGGTGATTTGCAGCAGTTCCAGGTGCTGAGGACCCATCACTGAAACGTCAGCTCCTGTGTCTGGCAGCATCATAATTTTGGATGTCTCACCCTTATAGGTGAGGTCGAGGGAGACGGGTACCGGTGAAGGGCAAGTTGTTGTGGAAAGGGCCTCAACCTTTAGACAATTTGATGGCCTGCTGGAGGGAGGCGTGGCTTTGGGTGGGCCGCCCTGCTTGGCATTCATCTGCTGTCAGCAACATCTGTCGTAGTGACCCACTCAGCCACAGTGTCTACACGTGGCCTTGTTGGCAGGACACTTTGAAGTCTTCTTCTAGTGTCCCTTACCGGCACAGTTTCCGCATATACTGTCAGCAGCTGGACACTTTTCTGCAGAGCCGTGCTTCTTTGTGCAGGGAAGGCAAGAAGTGTCCCTGTTACAGTTTGGGAAAGAAGTAGCACCTTTGCTGCCATGTCCTTTGGTTTTTATGTAAGTGGAGACAGCACACAATTTAGAAGGAGGGGCACGTATAGCGGTGGTGACTGTCCTTGTGGCCTCATAGGAGCGACATTCATTGACCATGGTGGCCAATGAAGCTGTGGTGTCCAGGGCAATAAGTTTTTGTGTGAGCTCCTCGTCTCTGACTCCCATGATGATGATCATCTTAAGCTGAGTTTCCTCACAAACTGCACACTGGCCAGGACAGACATCGATTTCCTCTGCTACGTGCTTCAGTCTGACGTAGAACTCGCAGAAGCTTTCCCCTTCCTTCTGTTTGCAGGAAAGCAGGTCCCTAAAATGTAAAGCTTCATTTCGCAGGTTCTTGATGTGTTCCTGGAGAACATTTAAGACTTCCTCCACACTCCGATCTGTGTCTGGTGGCACGTTGAGTGTGTGTTCCAGTATTCTTTGAGTCTCCAGGCTGAGGCACATACGAAGTTGTATTAGCTGCTTCCTGGTAGGTAAAGTCCCTAGATCCACCATCACACTGTAGTCATCCCAGCGTCTATGCCATTCCCTAAACACTTGATATGTGGCATCGGGACGTAAGGGCGGTGGGGTCTGGGCGATGGCTTTCTGTGGGAGTGGGTGCTGGGAACTTGAAGGCACTGACGATTGAGTAAGAAGTGTTGCGAGTCCGGTGGTGTTGCTTGCTGGGGGGTAGGGTTGACCATGAGTAGCTGCAATAAGGCGGTGAAACGCTGGGCTTCCTCCTCTCTTCTTAGGTTGTCCTCTTGGCGGCGTAGTTCTTCTTCATGGCGACGTTGATCATCCACTCTCCGACGTGTAGCCAACTCGGCCTGTCGAGATTCCTCCAGGTACTTGATAAGGATCCTTAACTCCCCACCTGTAGCTGTTGAAGGCGGTATAGTCAGGTGTGGTGAGAGTAAAGGCAGGGTTTCCATCGTTGGGAAGCCAGGTGGATTTCCACGGTCTGTTAGTGAGCCTGGGTGTGAAGGCAACTGGCGGTCTTCATTGTCCTGGTCATGTTGCATATCCCCAGACTCGTCTTAATATGAGGTAGTCGACATAAAAAAATGTTTTAAGCTGTCACCCACATTTTAAATGAAAAGATGAAAAGATATAAGAGACTTTCTACAGTTTTTATTTTTAAAATCACTGTAAATAGAATGGTAAATGGCAACAGGGGAGGAGCATTGGAGGGCTCCAGTGTGGTGGGGAGGAGCAGCGGGTAGGCTGGGCAGCGGCCACTGGCTGCTGGCAGACTGGCAGTGCGTTTCCGGTGATGAATGAGGGTGGGTGTACCTCGATTTCCTGTGATGAGTAGGGGTAAAAGGGGTTCTTGTATGGGCATGAAGGGCTCGACACACAAGAGAAATACTGTATTACCCACTAACATAAAATCACTAACATCACACTGCACTGGCACTGCATGAACGGTTCGCAAACAAAGCACAGATACTGTAAAATCCACATGTAGTCGAGGGGAAATGGGCAATGGCGGCTCGATATAGATGCTGGATTCCGGTGTTCCCTTAAAATGCTGAATGGTTTAGTAACTGCGCCATGGTGATAGGTGATGATGTCTTCTAGATGAAGAAAGATGATTGCAGAGATGGAGAAGTAAAATCCCGAGTTGTAGATTGCATTTATTTCATACAGCAAGGGGTTATGAACAGTGGTGCTCTCCAAGGCGTACAGCTCTTGCCAAGAGAAGCAAGAAGACTATTAATGCGCATGCACGGAGTGCTGACAGCGCAACTCATGCGCATGCGTATGTAACGGACAGAATTTATGAATTGTAAAGGGTGCTTTATGAAAGATAATATATACAATAATCTACAATATATATATATATATATATATATATATATATATATATATATATATATATATATATATATATATATATATATATATATATATGTGTGTGTGTGTGTGTGTGTGTGCGTGTGTATATATATATATATATATATATATATATATATATATATATATATATATATATATATATATATATATATATATATATGTATATATATATATATATATATATATATATATATATATATATATATATGTGTGTGTGTGTGTGTGTGTGTGCATGTACATATATATATATATATATATATATATATATATATATATATATATATATATATATATATATATATCTTATTATATATATATATATATATATATATATATATATATATATATATATATATATATATATATATATATATATATATATATATATATATATACCGTATGTGTGTGTGCGTTTTATCTTCCTGTCTATCCATCTACTGTATCTATCCATCTGTATCTCTCTATCTTTATATACATGCATATGTACTAAGGGACATCTTATCAAAATTCTCAATATATTCCCCTTTCCCTCTCTAAAAATTCTATCATAATTTTCTTCAGAAAAAAAAAAACAGCGACTCAAGACGAGTAAAATATGTTTCATGTTGTTCCAATAATAATAATAAAAAAAAAATAGTGTTTACTAGGTATTCATCTTGAGCCTCAATACTACACCGTATTTTAGGAGTTTCATTCCAGCTGTGACCAAGTTATGGAATGATCCTCCTAATTGGGTAGTTGAATCGGTAGATCTTCGAAAGTTCAAACTTTTAGCAATTTTTTTTTTTTTATATGAAATAGGCTAATACAAGTCTCATTTTATTGTTCATATATGAAACATATATCATAATGTTCTCACTGTTTTCAAAATGTTTTATTTTAATTGTCTGTTAGTTATCATATAGTTTATCTCCCTACTTGCTTTCCTCACTGGTCTATTTCCCCCTTACATAGTAGTAGTAGTAGTAGTAATAATAATAATAATAATAATAATAATAATAATAATAATAATAATAATGATAATAATAACGAAAGTATTGATTATGATGATGCAGTAAAAGTTAATTTACTTAATAATAATAATAATAATAATAATAATAATAATAATAATAATAATAATAATAATAATAATAATAATAATAATAATAATAACGAAAGTATTGAATATGATGATGCAGTAAAAACAATTATACTTAATATTTATTTTCTCATATCGAAGTATATTTAATTCCCAAAGAAATCTATGTACATATTTTGTAAATATATATGCACAAATTATAAGAGGAAGCGAAGAAAAAGTATCCTGCATTTTCCCATTAGTCAACGTGAAACCAGTGAAAGGAAAAATATTCATCGGAGATAAGCTAAGATATTTTTATGTCCTCATTTTAAACCTCATTACTTGAAAAATTTAACCTTTCTAACAAGTTTTGTTGCGGTTAAGAAAAATAATTTTAAGATGTATTACTAAAGTGTTCAGTGTAAGATTATGGTTAAAGAAATGTTGATTGAAAATTTATTAACGTATACATGGATAAACATACTTCCCAATGGTGAATAATTTTAAGAATTATGTAAACAATGTATTTTAGTCATCAATGATAAAGGAAAACAATGAAAACAGTGACTTAATTCTAATAGCCAGGCCTTTTCCATCATGCGGCTCAATACTACACAGTATTCTAGAAGTTTTATTCGTGACCAAGTTGTGGAACGATCTTCCTAATCGGGTAGTTGAGTCAGTAGTACTTCAGAAGTTTTGAGTTGCAGCAAATGTTTTTATGTTGAGCAGGCTGACAAAAGTCTTTTTATAGTTTATATATAGAATATCTGTTTTGACTTTATTACTGTTTGTAGCAAGATTTATTGCTAATTAGTTCTCGTCATTTATTAATTTCCTTGTTTCTTTTCCTCACTTGGCTATTTTTCCATGTTGGAGCCATTGGGTTTATAGCATCTTGCTTTTCCAACTAGGGTTGTAGCTTGGGTAATAATAATAATGATAATAATAATAATAATAATAATAATAATAATAATAATAATAATAGAAAGAGGATTCAATTGAAATTACTGTTGTCACTTTACTTTTTATGCCTCGGTTTTATTCTTTTTTTTTTTTATTTTGTAGCTAAATGACGGACATTATTTCTATAATTATCACGATTTCTTTAAAAAAAAAATAGAATGTTCTTCTAAAGTGTGGAAAACGAAATTATTTAAAAAAAAAAAAAAAAACATTTGCAAGTTATTTGAATCTTCTTTCTTCAGTCCATTGTCTGGCTCCCTCATGTTAATGGAGATGATACCGGTAGCGTATTGTCCACGTTCAGTAAGGGCTTCAGCCAGGAGCAAGGGTTGTAGATTGTTCTATATATATATATATATATATATATATATATATATATATATATATATATATATATATATATATATATATATATATATATATTTATATATATATATATATATATATATATATATATATATATATATATATATATGTATATATATATATATATATATATATATATATATATATATATATATATATATATATATATATATGTCTTATCGCTCACAACAATCCAAGCTAGTAACCAACCTGAAGTGGGCTTTATCCTACAGTGAAATAATCTTGATCTCATTTTGTTGTTATTGTATATATGTATATATATATATATATATATATATATATATATATATATATATATATATATATATATATATATATACAGTGTATGTATATATATATATATATATATATATATATATATATATATATATATATATATATATATATATATATATATATATATATATATATATATATATATATATATATATATATATATATATATATATATATATATATATATATGAAAAAATATATATGTATATATATATATATATATATATATATATATATATATATATGTGTGTGTGTGTGTGTGTGTGTGTGTGTGTGTGTGTGTGTGTTAAGAGAATACTAAGTCAACTTTAATGCCAAAAATTTATTCCGTATTCTGAACTCTCGAACATTTATCAAGATTTATCAAATATCCCTAAAGATTAATTTCAGACTTAAAAATGCAAATTATTCTGAAAGAGAAACACCAACAACGTGACTTACAGGTCACCAGAAATGAGTAACACCTTCGTAAGCGACCCTTTCCAAACAAAATATGAATGTCTCTATTTGTTGGCTTACGAAGTTACTTTATAGTTGAAAGTGCGGTCATTTGCCACTGTCAGCAATGTTATGTCATCACTTACATTTAGGAAAGAGTGAAGGAGATTTTCCTTGAAGGAAAACGACCTCGTTTTCGGGTATGAGAACTATTCTTTCACTCCTAAAATCTCTATACACTTCCATGTCTGGTTAATCGTCACCATTATGATGGTATAATGCTTTTCCCTCTTTCTCTTTTTGCTTGAGTACCAGATGTATGCAGCTGCTTTTAGTACTCTGGTAAAGCAATTCTTATTAAATTCAAAACATTTATTTATTAATGAAGAAGTATTGATTTAAAGGCTCAAGATAGCGATGGCTGGTGAAGTGTAACCGAGTCCCTTTGTGTCAATAGGCGTAGGAGATGATGATGATGATGATGATGATGATGATAAAGTAGATGAGGATTGATTAAGCAATTCTTATCTTCCCTCTAGGGTTTAACTACTGAACTGTAACTGGTTCAGTGGCTACTTTCCGCTTGGAAAGAGTAGAAGATATTCTTTAGCTATATTGAGAAGCTTTTCTAGGAGGACAGTAAAAAGTTAAACCTTTGTTATATAGTCTTGGCTTTTGCTATAGCCTCTGTACCATGGTCTTCCAATGTCTTGGGTTTGATTTCTCTTGCTTAAGGGAACACTCAAGCCCTGTTATTACGCTGCAGCAAGCAGTTATGATAACGATAATAAACCCGTTATATGTTTCATGTTACAGACTTTTTAAAATGGATTTTCAATTTGGTAGATTATTAGGAAAACGCCATGAATCATCAGGCAAAT
>NC_090731.1:68275129-68285129 GCF_036898095.1 Palaemon carinicauda | reverse complement strand
GTATAAGCCTTCCTTTATACATTCTGAGTGCGCTTATATATAAGCATTACTTTATATGTACTGAGTATGTTGAAAACACTTTCTTTTTAACTTTTGAGTGTAGTATCCACTCTTTATGGTACTTGATTATCTACTTTGCTTGTTTCAAAATTTTAAGTTTCTTTTTTTGTTTTTGGGAAAAGTTTAATTTATTCATAATGGTTAGTTCGTGTTCCTGCTTTGGAGAGTCGTACAGTTTCACAATGTTATGTTTTGAGTTTGGAAAAGCATCAATAGTTTGCAACCATAAAATTCCTCCTTTAAAGTGATTAAATTTAATAATAGAGCTTTGAGATTGAACGAAAACCTATAATTCACCTCAAAAGTTTACTTCTAGTCCCAGCGTTAGAAGACGCGAGTGCATTTTCACTCAGCAGCTGAGAAGGGGGTGTCGACTCTTCTCCTGTAATTTCCCCCTATCCATCCTAAATTTTATCATGGAGCATTAAGTGACTAGTGTGACCGTTGTTCGAGGATGATCCTGCTTGGAAGTGTGAACACTTGGATTACTTCTTTGTGAGGTTACTATACCATGGAGTTACACAGGCTTGTGAATTGACAACGACAGTTGCAATTGACCTAGAGAGGCTTGCTTAGAGTGGAGGTAAGTTGCAAACCACATTGATGCTTGTGCCTTGTAAATTTCACTTAAGTTACTCATTCACTTTGAATGAATTGTCTCCTTAATCTGAACCATAAAAAAAAAATCATACAAAGGACCAACCATGTTGTTTTCATTTAAAATTTAGAATTTATTGCCGGTTTAATTACTTATATTTGTGAAGTGTCTTGTTTTATTTTGCTCGTTCCAGTTCATATTTTTTCGACCTTCATACGTTTATATTAACTGGCAATTAAATAGTTTTGTTAATATATTTTCGTATATTTGCTCTCTATTAATAGAGCGTTTTTATGACATATTTATAGATCCTGGGGACTTTTCTGGTATTGGGGGTTATTATTGAGGTCGCATCATCGGTCTTCATAAGGACGGATACCTCGCTTAAATACCAAGAAGCAATAAGACAATTTACGATCCTGAGCCATTTTCTCTGATACATATTTCAGTGAAAGTTCTGTTTTTATGTAAAATAAATATTTAAATTCGCTCTTGATTATAATTTATTGCCATTTGATAAATTTTTAAACCTCCAGTATTTTGAAAAGAGTACGCTAATATATGTCCTACTTTATACTTTTTGAATACGTTGATATTTAAGCACTACTTTATACTCTATGAGTGTGCTAATATAAACCTTAATCTATGCTTTCCTGTCCGCTAATATATAAGTCTTACTGTATACTTTCTGAGAAAACTAATATATAAACCTTAATTTATACTTTCTGAGATCGCTAATATCTAAGCAATACTTTATATTTCTGAGTGCGATAATATATAAGCATTACTTCATACTTTCCAAGTGCGCTAATATATAAGCTTTACTTTATACTTTCTGAGTGTGCTAATATACAAGACTTACTTTATACTTTCTGAGTGCGCTAATAGAAGCCTTACTTTATACTTTCTTAGTGCTCTGGTATATAAGCCTTACTTTATACTTTCTCAGAGTGCTGATATTTAAGCATTACTTCATACTCTCAGAGTGCTGATATTTAAGCATTACTTCATACTCTCTTAGTGCACTAATATATGAGCCTTACTTTATACTTTCTGAATGCGTTAATATATAAGCCTTACTTTATACTTTCTAAGTATACTAATATATAAAAATTACTTTATATTTTCTGAGTGTGCTAATATACAAGCCTTACTTTACACTTTCTGAGTGCGCTAGTATATCAACCTTACTTTATACTTTCTGAGTACGCTACTATATAAGCCTTACTTTAAGCTTTCTGAAAGCACTAATATATAAGCATTACTTTATACTTCCTAAGGGCGCTAAAATTCAAGTATTGATTTATACTTTCTGAGTGCAGTGATATATAAGCATTACTTTAGACTTTCTGAGTGCACTAATATATAAAAATTACGTAATACTTTCCGAGTGTGATAATATATAAGCATTACTTAGAGTGCGCTACTATATAAGCAATGATTCACAATTTCTCAGTGTGCTAATATATCAATCTTACTTCATGCTTTCTGAGTGCGCTTTATACTTTCTGTATGTGGATTCCTTTACTTGGTGAAATGGCTTGTGTATAGCCATGATCTGCAAAGCTGTATTAGACATGCCCACTTATACTAAATATCCCATCTTCACCAATAGTCAGTGGCTACCGTGGTGATATGAAAACGTCCAAACCCCAAACATATCCAAAACATGTCTGAAGCTGTTGTCCTGCTGTGGACTAAAAACAGCAGCTTTTATTGTGGTTGTTATACTATTGCTATTATGAAGAGATATTCAGTGTGGATATTCTTCTTTCCTCTCTCTTACTACCATGATTGGGTTATTGTTTATAAAAATAGCTGGAATAGTTGGATATTAGCACTAATTCCGTAGTATGTGGATTATGTTGCAGTAAAAATTAAAATATTGGTAGGAATAGAGTAATAGACTAACCTAACATATTTTCCTTTTTATTCATCTCGCGAGGGAATAAAAAAACAAATAAACAGCACATCCTACCGCTCTCTCTCTCTCTCTCTCTCTCTCTCTCTCTCTCTCTCTCTCTCTCTCTCTCTCTCTCTCTCTCTCTCTCTCTGAAATCACTAAAGACCGAAATATATGATCTGTCTTGTATGCTAACAGATAACCAATATTGGAGGTTTTGAACTTTTGCTTTTGAGGGAATATGTTTTCTGCTTTTCTGCGAAACACGGAGACCAATTTTGCTTATGAAATATTTCATCTCTTCCTAGTCACTCTAAGTGAAACATTTACTCTCTCTCTCTCTCTCTCTCTCTCTCTCTCTCTCTCTCTCTCTCTCTCTCTCTCTCTCTCTCTCTCTCTCTCTGTATGCATGTATATATATATATATATATATATATATATATATATATATATATATATATATATATATATATATATATATATATATATATATATATATATATATATATATATATGGATCATAGGGGAGATGGAGTGTGAACGTCAAGTCATAACAGATTGCGGAAGTAAAACCAAGCTAAATCATTACATAGGTAACATTTTGTATGTAACGTCAAAACAATAAAAGCATCCCGTAAGAAACAGTTGACCTCTTGGTCTCTGCACGGAACCAGATGGCTTCCGGTAGTAATCTTGTGTAATTATATTTGTAATAAATGCTGAGATAACTCATACAACGTTATCTACGAAAACCTATATTTTTGTCAGTTCTATTAATCTTGTCATACGAATGGTCATCCGACCAAACCATCCATACTCCAGTAATGGAGCTAATAATAAACTGTTTTAAAGTTAACTTAACTGGATTTATTCAGAAGAAGTAACCTACAAGTCCAACAAATCTATATCACATTGAAGAGACATGAGATAGAACACTAATGTGTGTTTATAACAGTACCACACCAACAATTCGTTGCAGCGATATCAACTTTAAGAACCAGCGATATCAACTTTAAGAACCAGCGATATCAACTTTAAAATCCAGCGATTTCAACTGTAATAATTAGCAACTACAACAGTAATAAATCTACAATTTCGACGAAGTATCTATGTCCACCGAAGAAATGAACTCATCGAACATCAACTATAAATATTATACAAACTGAGGAACAGGATCTTCAATCAACATCTTAAGAAGACGAAGGAATGGCATTTTACTTTATCAACGTTTACTGATCAAACATTCAAGAATCATATGCAGGAAATAAACACTCAACAATATGACGGGAAATCAAATCGAAACATTCATCCAACAGCTAAACTTTCGCAAACCAGAGAGAGAGAGAGAGAGGAAATGACATAATCAATCATCGCCCATATATACTGAAAGCTAAGTACATTTCTTTATTCATTCAGTTTTAGGCAGTGAAGTGTTTGTTTTCACGAGTTGATCGTCCATTATTGCTGGGGTGAGTTATTTGAAAATCTTTATTTTTCCTTCATTAAAGGAAACTGTATTCAACTTTGAATTCTCGTCTAGAATTTTTTTTTTCTCTGTGCTAATTCCGTTTTCTTTCAGAAGTTCTCGGGAAATATCTTTGTCTTAGTTTCATTGTTTTGGAGGATTGTGTTATAATCTGCAACATATCTTTATTGTATAGTGCTTATGCGTTTACGCAGTGGACGTCTGTATTCATATAGAGATTTTGATAGGATCGCAAGGAATCGAAGCGATAGAAAAAAAGTTAAAGTAAACATGACACCTCCTGTAAATCCTGGACCAAGTATCCCCACCCCCTGACCTAGTAACCCCGCTCCAGTACTAACCCTAGTGAGTGGCAGATCAGCTATCCTTCCTATTCAAGGTCCGGTCAATAGGTTCGTACCTCAGAATGTCGAGTCTTGGATTTAATCAGTTGACGCTCACTTAAATGCAAAATATATTAGAGACCCATTTCTACAATTTCAAGAAGCTAAAAGTTTTATAGACTTTTCTAAAGGAGATGCAAGCGCGTATCTTAGGGGAGTTTCTTTTCAAGAGGTAGTTACATGGGACGATTTCAAAGTTAGGGTACATCCGATCTATGACGGTGAGGAAGCCTTAGATGTAGTTTTAAAATATACACTTAATCATGCCACTATGACTCAGCTTAATGTTATAGAAAGAGTGGCTCTCATTGCCGATAGGCTTAATGAATATCAAGATATTTTAGGTAATTCCACATGGGTTACGGGAGATAACATTACCATGAAAGATTTATTACGATTAATATATTCAACTTGCATGACAATTATGTTGCCAGAGGCTTTAGTGCACTGTTTTTTATAAAGAATTAACGCCCGAAAGTACAGAATTAGATATGTACAAACAGATAAAGAAACACATGTCTAATTGTACTGACCTAGATCCCTTGCTTACTGAAGTTTTTGCAAAAAATGAAACAGCCACAAAATGTAAACGTAGTTAATAGCAATAATCAAGTCGCAGGAATGACAGGTTATAATGGCAAACGTCAAGGTCACTTGATTGCAGACTGCAGAACGTGATTTTGTTCAATATATAACAGTTAAACTCATTCACATAGTCAATGCTATTCCCATAATGAACAACAGAATCCCAGAAACACACAGTCAATTCCACAGTCAATTCCCTATAGGAATAAAAAAGAAAAATCCTCAGTTCAATAAGAAGAAAAAGCCAAACATCAATGCAGTTCAAAATCAAAAACAAACAAATAGAGCTTCTAATAACTCTGATCCTGGGCATCTAGCCAAAACTCGTAAGGTTAGACTAATTTTCAGAATGTGCAAAGCAAAGCAAATACCACACAATTAACTCCAATGAGGAAGAGAGTGAAGTTAGGTCATTCGTATTAACATCAGTAGTATCAAATAATTCATTTAAAGTTTTATCAGATCATTATGAGGCAATAGATTTTCCTATGAAACACACGACCGAATCAAATAAATCAGTGTAGGCTCCCGTAGATTTGCAACAAATTCACACAGTAATAAGCCAAAATGAGTTACGACCAACATTATATGATGTAAATTTAGAACACCGATCCTTTACATTATTTTTTTACTCTAGTAATCCTCGTAATATCATGGATTTGAGGACTCATCACTTGTTATTTTCGAACTTCCCTATAGAGAAGTCCAGAGTAAGGCTCTCGGGTATAGCAAATAATGAATTAAATGTAATAGGAGTAACTCATGTTCAGTACAAGGTTGGTAAGCGCACATTTGCCGATACATTTATCATTGTAAAAAACATTGATATGTATCCAGCTGTAATTATAGGATACCCGTCTATGGGCAATCATAAACATTATCTTAGCCCCTGCCAAACACGGCGTGTATATCAAAGTAAAATTTTTAAAGTTTTCTAATACCTTAAAATCAGTTTTGGATAAAAAGGAGACGACAAATAAAACAGTGACGTACGTTAAAGAACCAATCACTTGTGTCATTAATAAAGAAATAATATACGCGACCCAACAGAATTCTCATTCACTCGTAATATCATCTTGCATGGAATCTATCGAGCCGAACGTAACTTCGAATATAATCGTGCTAGTAAAGAAAACTTTGCCGGGATCTGAAATATTAATCCTTTCCGACACTTAGAAAACTAACGGATTGTCCATCACACAAGCTATTTATACAGTCGGCTTACAACAACAATGTAATATTGAAGTCTGTAATCATTTAAATATCACTTTAGTAATTCACAGAAATCAACATATCTTGGATGTAGAAGTTTATAAACATCGTATTCTTACCGTCACTGAAATTAATCCTGCTCAATCAGTTGCGGATGAATCCCTTTTGCAATCTATTGAAACTTAAATCAATAATCACATTCAAGAAGAGGAAATTCCGCAGAAATTTTTTGGACATTTAACCGAATATCATGATGTTTTCTCCACTACGGATGGATCCTTAGGAAAAACAGATATTATTGAACATCAAATTTGGTTATAAGACAAGCAGAAAATTATCTATGTACCCTCGTACAGACTCCCTATGAAATTCCAAAATGGGATAAATGATAAAGTAGGTAAAATGCTAGAAGAAGGAGTCATTAGGAAATCGAGCAGCCCTTATAATTTTCCATTAATAATTGTGCCGAAAAAAGATTGAACATGGCATATCTGAGTAGACTTCCGTCGTTTAAATGAAGAAACGATCCCTGATCAATTCCCAGTGCCATGTACTGACAATATTTTATCTTTGTTAGGTCAGAATAAATATTTTACCAGTTTAGACTTAATTAAAGGCTTCCACCAGATATCATTAGCAGAGGATAGTATCACATACACTGCCTTCAGCACAGCCAGGGGACATTATGAATTTTTGCGTATGCCTTTTGGTTTACGTTGTGTTCCCACAACATTTACTAGAATGATTAACATAGTGGTTGGAGACTTGCTAGGGGATATATTGCATGCCTATATTGACGACCTTGTAACCATTTCTAATACCTTAGAAGAACATCTACGTAAACTGGAACTAGTACTACAGAGACTAAGACAGCGTAACTTAAAGGTAAAGATTAGTAAATGTGAATTCTTCATGACTGAATTGGTCTATTTAGGTTTCACGGTGTCTAACCAAGGTTTTAAAGGAGTCTACGATAAGGTGTCGGCTATCCGTAACTTTCCGATACCTACTAATGTCAAGGGAATACAGTAATTTCTGGGGTGTAGTGGATATTACAGGCATTTTATATGCAATTATTCAATAATAACCACTCCCCTAACTGATCTTACGAAGAAGGGCGTAGATATCATATGGTCTGAACAGCATCAACAGGTGTTTAATACCTTGAAAGATGAACTGTCTAGTTCTTCTATCTCAAAATTTCCTGATTTCGGTAAGGAATTCTTCATTGAACAGATGTGTCAGACCTAGGAGTTGGTGGGATATTGCTTCAGCAATATGACCAACAGGTTTTCCCGATAGCTTTTTATTCACGTAAACTGAGAACTTCCGAAAGTAAGTATGCAGTAATAGACAAGGAAGGGCTAGCTATTGTTAATTCAATAGTGCATTCTAAGTTCATAATATACAGTTATCCCGTCAAGGTTCTTACTGATCAGAAATCCCTAACCGACTTCTTTAAAGGTTTTAGTAACAGCCCCAAACAAACTCGGTGGCACTAGATTTTCCAAGATTTTGGCACGAGGATCGGGTATTTACCAGGGAAAGCAAATATCAATGCTGATGCATTATCACACAACCCCGTGTCATCATATACGGAGCCATTAGATGAATTAATAGATATATCAACATCCATGCCTATTATTAAAACTGTATCTGAACAGGAAGATCTGGGCTGGAGTGCTGAATTATTACAGACTGAGCAAAGAAAAGATCATAAATTAGAAATAATCATAAATGCTTTGAAAGGAAATCCTAAGGAAAAGGAATATATAAAGTATACACAGCATAATTATATAATGAAGGACAATATTTTGTGTAGATCCGTGACAAGGAAAACCCGCAATACACCACAGGTGACTAACGACCAGGTATGGTACCAATCTCACTTATATCCACTGTCCTAAATTGGTTGCATGCAAATCTATTGTATGGACACCCGGGGTTCTCCATAATGTCACAGAAAGCCAAATAATTGTTTTATTGGCATACGATGCTTACAGATATAAAGAAGCACATAGCTAATTGTCACACTTGTCCGGAAAAAAAAGGTCACATGAAAACACATGTCAGTCTAGGGGCTTATCCCGTGCCCAATCAACCCTTTGAAAGAATACATTTAGATTTATTAATAGGATTTTACGAGTCAGACAGAGGAAATAAGCACCTCTTAGTAATTGTATATGCTTTGACTCGATATACAGAACTGATAGCGCTTAAAACTAAAATTGTGATTGAATGCGCTAGGAAGTTTTACGATTGTTACATTTGTAAAATGGAATTCCACATATGATAATCTCAGACTCGGGTGGAGAATTTAATAATCTTTTCCTTAACTCATTGTGTGAATTCCTTAGCATAAAGAAAATCAATACCATGATATATCACCCAGAGTCGAATGGGCTAGTGGAAAGAGCGAATAGGAAGGTTTTAAACATATTCACATTAACACTAGGGGGATCAGACCCCAACAGGGATATTGCAATACCTGCGGTACTAAGTACTCTGAATCACTCATATCATGTATCAATTAAAATGTCGCCGCACGAGGCCTTGTATGGTATCCCAGTTAGAACGCCTTTCCATGTATTAACGCCTAAAACTAATTATCTAATACTTTAAAGAAAATTATAAATGCAAGCAAAAGTCGATATGATATCCTTTGAAAGAATTTAGAAAAATCACAAATCATAATGAAAAGGAATCATGATAAAATAGCGAAGCCAACTAAAACATATACTATGGGTGATAATGTATACATACAGGTAAATGTACGTAAAGGACTCAATTACAAACTAACACCTAAGTTTGAAGGCCCATTTAACATTTTGGAAATTTTAACGGCCAATAAATTTAGAGTTCAAAATGTACCACAACCCACTGATGAGAGAATTGTACCATTGGCTCACATAAGAAATCAAAATAAGAGAGAAGGAAGTGAGGGAATTTTTTTTATCTATGAAACTTGTATGATATTTGTATGTTAAAAAATTTTTCTTCTTAATACAGGAGTAATTACATATATTTTTTCTCATTGCAGGTTTCCAAAATGAAGTTTTTATCGCTAGGAGCGATATTGTTCTCTGAGACATTTTTCTTGTGTGGGAAGAGCCCTAAAACTAAAAGTATAGATTTAAAATATGGCACTATAAAAGAGAGAATAGAAGACGTTTTTATTACTGCAAGCAATATAATTATAGAAGTAAACATGCAAGCTATTTTCCTCCCAGAGAATAATGGCACTAGCCTAGAGTGACATTTCAAGGTTTGCTGCTTCATTAAATGAGATGCATAAAAGACATTTTCCTTTTAATACAGAGAGTTTGCTTGCACCGACACTAAGATTAGCAGAAATGCTATCACAAGACATGCAAAATAGGACTTACGAAGCAGAATCTTTGGTTCATGACCTTCTGATGTGGACAGTAAGACACACTAACCTTGAAAGACATAACCCGTTCATTTTTGCAGCACTAAACATCTTTGGATCTGTTGCAAGTTTAGGCTTAGGGATTTCAAATCGTCTTAAAATCAGTAATCAAAATAAGAAAATTAGGTTTTTAGAATATGAAAACGAATTAGTTTTATCAGAACTAAGGAATCAGTTAACATCAATTAATCAAATTATGAGTTTGGTGAACGAACATTCTAGCAAAATCAGTCAGATTATGTAAGTACAAAACTTGCTGGCAACATTGACGTATTATAATTAAAAAATAGATCATATCCATACTAAAATTGCACATATTGAGAAATCAAAAGACTATGTGGAA
>NC_090731.1:68250129-68255129 GCF_036898095.1 Palaemon carinicauda | reverse complement strand
TTAGCAATCTCACACCTCCCCCCAAGATGGCAGGTGCAATACAAGGATACCTGGCATCTTAAGGTCCTTATTTAGTATATGATTTCAAGTCCCATCTTATTTCTAAACGCTCGGGTGCCCATGTCTGATGTCCACTATTAAGTACTGGTAAGGCAACTGATAAGTGAGTATCAGGCATAGGTGATGTTGCAGGTGATCTACGATCTCCATATCCTGAAGGTTTGCCACCCAACACCGAGATAGGTGGAGAAATAATGTCTCCTGGCAAAAAAGGGTGATGAGGTGGTAAGAATCTCCGATTTCTCCAATAGATGTGCCCACTCCCAGCCTTCACGAGGTAATCCCTCCTCATGCCAATTCCGACCACAACTCCTGGTTTATTCCATCGCTATGTCTTCGGGTCTTGTAGATCCACGTACATACCAAGGTTCAGCTTAGAGAGTGGTCTAGCAGTGGCATCATACCATTCCCTTGCCTGCTGCCGAAGGTACTTAGCCTTTATGTCACATTCGTAAGCTGTACGTTGCCATTCCTTTTCAAATGAACAATGATGAGCTGGAATCCTGGAATGCAAAGGATGTCCAAACTTCCTGGAGATCTACCTTCCCCCCTTGGAGTATTCCTGAGCTCAAGAAGCCCTCGTGCGAACTCATCCTCATCCAGCTTGCCATTTCCTGTGGTTGTCAAAATCCATTTCTTAATAATCTTGACGGAAGCTTCGGTATGAACATTTGCTTTTGGATTATAGGGCGATGTCAAGCGGTGTTCCATCCCCCATCGGGTAAGGAAACGCGGCAATGTTGAAGCGAATTGCAGTCCTCAATCCATTTTCGGTACTACAGGCACACCTATGTCTGAAAATATTGGCTTTATCAAACTAACTAGTTGAGCTGCAGAAGTTGATCCATTGCACGAAGATACATACGGCCAACCTGACAGGCGATCAACGTACACAAGAAATGTCTTGCCAGAGATATGAAAATAATCAGCAGACACGGACTTAAATACTCGACTTGGCAAGTCTTCCTGCATCAAAGGCTCATTCCGCTGACCTCATAATAGCTCTCGGCAGCGAGAACAAGACTTCACTGTATTCTCAACGCCCCTGTCATTCCCTGGCCAGTATATAGTCTGGCGTGCTCGACGTTTGGTGCGGTCCACTCCTTGGTGAGCATCATGTAGACACTGCAAAGTATCGTTACACAGGCTGCGAGGTATGAGAAGTGTATGTCCATAAACTATTAAACCATCATCCATGGCCAGCATGTCCCGAATTCCCTAGTATGCTCATAACTCTTCTGGTAATCTATGCTTATGATCTGGAAATCCTTTCATTATTACATCTCTCATTGACAGATATTCACCATCATGTGCAGACGCATCACGAATCTTATCCAGCATTTAGTCTTGTAGAGGTGCTAACCTTATGCCCTCCTCACAAGTAGCTAATAAAGACAATACAAGAGCAGCATGCAAGGGATCTGCATCATCCAGCACATCATTGTCCTCAACAAGGCTCTGAACTTTTGAACGAGAGAGTGCATCCGGCATGCTGTGACATTTCCCACTTTGCCACCCTGCAGCAAAAGTAAATATGCGAAGTTTCATTTTCATACGCGGCAGTCGAGGATTTTCTACTTCTCCAATATGTTTTGAATTGAGAATAGGAACAAGTGGTCGACGGTCTACTACCTGGTCAAAATAAGGCAAACCAGCCAAGTAAACACAGCATTTCCTCACTGCCCAAAGTACAGCAGCCATCTCAACCTCAATTACGGCATACCTAGTCTCTGCATCCGTTAAAAACCTGGATCCACACTGGATGAACTTCCAAGCCTCTCCATGTTGTTGAAGGAAAACAAACCCCATACCATGCAACTTGGATGTGTCAGTTTGAAGCATAGTAGGTAAAGATGCATCAAAATGAGCTAAAATAGGAGGAGCTATGAGTGCTTCTTTAGTTTTCTCGAAAGCCACGTCATGCTGAGGGGTCCAGCACCACTCATTCCATGGTTTAAGCAGGTCCCTGAGTGGCTGTGCAGCAGCTGCAATCGCAGAAGAAAAACTCCCAAGCTGATTGATTAAACACATGAATGACCTGAGATCAGTGATATTTTGTGGCTTTGGAAATTCAGCTATAGCCCTCACCTTTCGAGAATCCACACTGTAACCTTCATGATTTATACTGTAACCACAAAATTCAACATTAGGTTGAGCAAAGAAATTTTTTTTTCAGGAATTAAGGTCATTCCAAATTTGTCACATTTTTGCATAAGTGTGATCACATGGGCTAAGTGGTCACGGTAACTAAAATCATACACCAAAATATCATCAACAATTTTGACAGTACGTGGAATATCTCCCAAAACTTGATCTCCTTGACGATTGTACTCATCTCCGGATGATAAAAGTCCCATTACAGCTCGTTTAAGTTTGTAACGTCCCCAAGGTGTGATGAAACAAGTAAGATCCTGATCTTCTTCAGCAATTTTAATTTGGAAGTATCCCATCTTCGCATCAAAAGTAGTGAACCACCTGGCTCCAGCATCCATTGACGATATAGCATCATGAGGGGATTGAACTGGATATGTAGGTCTGCACACACATAGCGGTTAAGTCTTGTAAGGTCCACACACAACCGCACACCACCCATTTTCTTTGCAATAGAGACCCTCGAATGACACCATTCGGTGGGGTAATCAACCTCACCTATGATATCTTTAGCAAGCAAGTCTTCTAGCTGATCTTTAATATCCCATCTCCAACAATACGGAATGGTGCGTGGTGCGGTCACTGCAAAAGGATGTGCATCTGCTGACAGCTGAATCCTCATAGGACCTCCCTGCATTTCCCTAAGAGTAGCTGAAGCATCAAATACATGAGGATATGCAGAAATGATGGAAGCTGCATGTTCTGCACGCTCTGCCTCTCTAGGGTCTCTTTTGTGTGGCCATCTTGGCAATGCCATTGGTACAGACACCAAACTACAGGTACTTGTAGACTGCACAACATCCTGTATAACAGAAATCACATGTGGTTCCAAAACCTTCCTGGGTCTCGATGCCATATCGGTTGCGACACTGAACATGTAACATGCTGTATTTGCGCTGGAAGGTTTTCTGGTAATATTCCCAGTGCGCTATACAATCAAACCAGCCCAGAAGTGAACCTTTAACTTCCTTGACGACTGACACAACTGTTGTCGTACTACAATTCCCAAAAGTTAAAAAAGCCTCTAAAGTACCCATGTTAGTGAGAGGTTGACGATCTGCGGCAATGAGACCACCTATAACGATCGGCTCCAGTGAACTCTCATGAATTCCAAGAGATTTAGCGTTCTCAAGTCCCATCACAGTTGTCTCCGCTCCAGAGTCAGGTGTCCACATAACCAAACTTGATCCTCTGGGGTGAGTGGTACTGATGCAAATCTGAGGGGTTGGACGTGATGACGCAAGGTTGCTGTAAACGTCTCCAATGACACGATATAGATTCTGCTTTGAAGGCTTGAATGTGCTTTTATAATTCGTTTTCTTCTTCTGAGGAGACAGTGGCTGTCCCTTTGACCTGCACACCACTGCAAAGTGACCTTTCTTACCACATTGTTTGCAGTCCCTGTTTAGAGCCTTCATGCCATCTTATCAAGATAGCGCTCACCTCCGCACCTAAAGCACTGCTGCTTTAAATAGGCTGCCTTCTGACCTTGCTCGTATTGGAACACTCTTGAAACATTATATTCTCCTTGAATAACAGCGTGACTGGCATTTGCATTTTCCGATGCTCTGCAAATATCAATAGCTATCTCCAAAGTGAGCTTCTTTTCTTCTAACATATGTTTCAAAGCCTCTTCATCTCTGGTTCCAATGACGATCCTGTCTTGTAGTCTGCTGTCCATGCTGGTTTCACAAGAATCGCAGAAAGAAACAATCTCTTTGATGCCACACAAAAAATCATTGAAAGTCACGTGCAACTCCTGGACTCTTGTATGAAAGTCCCGTCGGTCCACGAAGACATTCTTTTGGTTGCGCAAGTGAAACTCCATTGCATCCCATATAGTCTTCAAGTGTCTGTTCCATCCCCAAGTGAAAGACCATATCTCAGAGTGCTGGTCCAATCATCATCTAGCACAGAAATCAATGCTGACCGCTGCTCAACAAGAAAGAGAGAAGACATTCTTGTCAACACTGCATGTCCCCCATACTTGTGATGCCACAAACCAAACTCTTTAAGAGATACAGAAGACGGCAAGTGTGGCGCAGGAACTGCCCTTGCCTGAGACTGATTCCTATGATATTGCGAGGTATCAGCAAAACCCTCTAGAATTGCGGTTAAGCGTTCTTCCCTTTTTGTAGCAGCTTCTTGGGCATGATGAGCCATCTCTGCTTTCCATGCCACAAGTGATGCCAGTTGTTCGATTTGCTTCGCCATCGTGTACGAGTACTAAAGATTTAACACTGTACTTCATGAACGACAGTAGACAGCATAAACAAATCCTACTCACTGTGCCATGTTGGATTTCTGTTTCATGGCAGGGCAAGACAGAACACAGAATTCGTTATTTCATATGTTATGTAAACGTAACTGTATGACAGCCTAACAGAAACTAAATATGCATTGTAAATTTTAGCAAAAGGTAAACAGTAATAATTACAGTACTCAACAGTTTGATTGAAAGGTACACAGTTATACTAAGTACAGTGTTACGAATAAATACAGTATGTAGATATACAAATAATTACACCAGAGTGTAGTTAGCAATCACACAGATATGACAAAAAGACCTTTTCTGGACCTTCACCTTGACTTTTGACACATAAAGTATATTAGACGCAGAGATTGGCCACGATATGGCAAAAAGACCTTTTTGAAACCTTGGTTGGACTTTTGACCCAAAAAGTAAATTAGAGGCAGAGTGTGGCCACAGTATGGCAAATAGACCTTGCTGGAACTTGGCCTTGACTTTTGACCCAAAAAGTAAATTACAGGCAGAGATTGGCCACGGT
>NC_090731.1:68232629-68235129 GCF_036898095.1 Palaemon carinicauda | reverse complement strand
ATTTTCATTCTTTATGGATTGTTGTGTGTTTTTCCGTAGTGTTTCATTGATTTCTGCGGTAGTTCTTTAACTGAAATAAGATGATTTATGATTTATGAAGTTATAGATAAAAGGTTTTTACGTTTAGCCTTTTGTATATGTCCTGAAAATATATTTTTCTTTTGAATGTATCACGTTGACCAATCGGATGTAGTTATTTTGTCTATCTATCTATATACCAAGGCACTTCCCCCAATTTTGGGGGGTAGCCGACACCAACAATGAAACAAAACAAAAAGGGGACCTCTACTCTCTATGTTCCTTCAGCCTAATCAGGGACCCAACCGAGTTCAGCTGGTACTGCTAGGGTGCCACAGCCCAACCTCCCACATTTCCACCACAGATGAAGCTTCATAATGCTGACTCCCCTACTGCTGCTACCTCCGCGGTCATCTAAGGCCCCGGAGGAAGCAGCAGGGCCTACTGGAACTGCGTCACAATCGCTCGCCATTCATTCCTATTTCTAGCACGCTCTCTTGCCTCTCTCACATCTATCCTCCTATCACCCAGAGCTTTCTTCACACCATCCATCCACCCAAACCTTAGCCTTCCTCTTGTACTTCTCCCATCAACTCTTGCATTCATCACCTTCTTTAGCAGACAACCATTTTCCATTCTCTCAACATGGCCAAACCACCTCAACACATTCATATCCACTCTAGCCGCTAACTCATTTCTTACACCCGTTCTCTCCCTCACCACTTCGTTCCTAACCCTATCTACTCGAGATACACCAGCCATACTCCTCAGACACTTCATCTCAAACACATTCAATTTCTGTCTCTCCATCACTTTCATTCCCCACGACTCCGATCCATACATCACAGTTGGTACAATCACTTTCTCATATAGAACTCTCTTTACATTCATGCCCAACCCTCTATTTTTTACTGCTCCCTTAACTGCCCCCAACACTTTGCAACCTTCATTCACTCTCTGACGTACATCTGCTTCCACTCCACCATTTGCTGCAACAATAGACCCCAAGTACTTAAACTGATCCACCTCCTCAAGTAACTCTCCATTCAACATGACATTCAACCTTGCACCACCTTCCCTTCTCGTACATCTCATAACCTTACTCTTACCCACATTAACTCTCAACTTCCTTCTCTCACACACCCTTCCAAATTCTGTCACTAGTTGGTCAAGCTTCTCTTCTGTGTCTGCTACCAGTACAGTATCATCCGCAAACAACAACTGATTTACCTCCCATTCATGGTCTTTCTCGCCTACCAGTTTTAATCCTCGTCCAAGCACTCGAGCATTCACCTCTCTCACCACTCCATCAACATACAAGTTAAACAACCACGGCGACATCACACACCCCTTTCTCAGCCCCACTCTCACCGGAAACCAATCACTCACTTCATTTCCTATTCTAACACATGCTTTACTACCTTTGTATAAACTTTTCACTGCTTGCAACAACCTTCCACCAACTCCATATAACCTCATCACATCCCACATTGCTTCCCTATCAACTCTATCATATGCTTTCTCCAGATCCATAAACGCAACATACACCTCCTTACCTTTTGTTAAATATTTCTCGCATATCTGCCTAACTGTAAAAATCTGATTCATACAACCCCTACCTCTTCTAAAACCACCCTGTACTTCCAAGATTGCATTCTCTGTTTTATCCTTAATCCTATTAATCAGTACTCTACCATACACTTTTCCAACTACACTCAACAAACTAATACCTCTTGAATTACAACACTCATGCACATCTCCCTTACCCTTATATAGTGGTACAATACATGCACAAACCCAATCTACTGGTACCATTGACAACACAAAACACATATTAAACAATCTCACCAACCATTCAAGTACAGTCACACCCCCCTTCCTTCAACATCTCAGCTTTCACACCGTCCATACCAGATGCTTTTCCTACTCTCGTTTCATCTAGTGCTCTCCTCACTTCCTCTATTGTTATCTCTCTCTCATTCTCACCTCCCATCACTGGCACCTCAACACCTGGAACAGCAATTATATCTGCCTCCCTATTATCCTCAACATTCAGCAAACTTTCAAAATATTCCGCCCACCTTTTCCTTGCCTCCTCTCCTTTTAACAACCTTCCATTTCCATCTTTCACTGTCTCTTCAAAATTCTTGCGCCAGCCTTCCTTACTCTCTTCACTTCTTTCCAAAACTTCTTCTTATTCTCTTCATATGACTGACCCAATCCCTGACCCCACCTCAGGTCAGCTGCCCTCTTTGCCTCACGTACCTTGCGCTTTACTTCCACCTTTTTCTCTCTATATTTTCCATACTTCTCTATACTATTACTCTTCAGCCATTCTTCAAAAGCCCTCTTTTTCTCTTCCACTTTCACCTTCACTCCTTCATTCCACCATTCACTGCCCTTCCTCATGCTGCCTCCAACAACCTTCTTGCCACAGACATCACTTGCAATCCCAACAAAATTTTCTTTTACTAACTTCCAT
>NC_090731.1:68227629-68230129 GCF_036898095.1 Palaemon carinicauda | reverse complement strand
AAAAGTCCTCCCGATTTTGTCATTCACCTGACTGATGAATTTTTCAAGTCTGCTGGCTGATTGCAGCGCTCTAGAGAAGAGAATTATCCGGAAAATAGAAAAATTGGATAAGAAAATAAACTCTGCCGATGCAGCCATTACTTTTAACTCAACCTGTCTAAAAGAGGGTCTCCTACCACGAAATTATTATTATTATGATTATTATTATTATTATTATTATTATTATTATTATTATCAGCCAAGCTACAACCCAAGCTGAAAAATAAAGATGACATAAGACCAAGGGCTCCAATAGGGAAAAAGAGCCCAGTGAGGAAAGGAAATAAGGAAATAGATATATGATGAGAACAAATTAACAATAAATCATTCCAAAACCAGTAACAACGACCAAACAAATATGTCATATATAAACAATATAAAGACTCATATCAGCCTGTTCAATATAAAAAACCTTTGCTGCAACTTTGAACTTTTGAAGTTCTACTGATTCAACTACCCGATTAGGAAGATCATTCCACAACCTGGTCACAGCTGGAATAAAATTTCTGGAATACTGTGTAGTAGTTTTCTTTCTACAGATGACAATGGGAAGAGGTAAAGAATACTGGCGGACAAGGCTTTTATTCTATCCATTAGAAATATCTAAGGTTGCTGTGGCCTGATTGGTAGCGTCTCTTCCTGGTGTTTACCAGTCGTGGGTTTGAGTCCCGCTCATACTCGTTAGTGCTTTTAGTGTCTGCAACCTTACCATCCTTGTGAGCATAGGTTGGGAGGTTTGGGGAAGCCTATAAGTCTATCTGCTGAGTCATCAGTAGCCACTGCCTGGCCCTCCCTGGTCCTAGCTTGGGTGGAGAGGTGGCTAGGGCGCTGATCATATAATATATGGACAGTTTCTAGGGCATTGTCCTGCTTGTTAGGGCAATGTCACTGTCCCTTGCCTCTGTCATTCATGAACGACTTTTATACCTTTAAACCTTTAAACATGCCAAAGGTATGTAACTGTCAAACAAAGACGAGTTTATATATATATATATATATAAATATATATATATATATATATATATATATATATATATATTTATATATATATATATATAAACTCGTCTTTGTTTGACAGTTACATACCTTTGGGCGGAGTGGGGGTTTAAAGGTTTAAAGGTATAAAAGTCGTTCATGAATGACAGAGGCAAGGTATATATATATATATATATATATAAAAGGTCATGCAAAGGGAGAGTTACAACATTCAGGCCATCTATGTTTTATTACATCGGTTTTCCAAGAAATTCCTTTTAGTTAAATTCCTCTCTCAATATCTATGCTGTCACTGTCAACCTGGATTTCGTGAAAATTTTATATATAGTTCCTCCAGTGTCAGTCAATTCAAATGACTAAGGCTTCAAGTTTCTGATGCATAAGTTAAAACTAGTAGGACCTTGGGATTAAATACTTTTTTTTTCAGAGAAGGTGATAATTTACTTTTCATATTCTTTTTTTTCACAAAATTATTTTCTTTTCCGACAACTCTCCTAAAAACGTATTACGAAAATCTTTTGACTGGATCTATTATCTCAAACTGTATGGGACTAGTCGTACAAATTAAAATCCATCCTGGATTTTGATGAACTATATCATTAGCCTATTATTATTATTATTATTATTATTATTATTATTATTATTATTATTATTATTATTATTATTAATACAAGCTAAGTTACAAGCCTAGTTGGAAAAGCAGGATGGCATAAGGTCGGGGGCTCTAACAAGAAAAAATAGCCTAGTGAGGAAGGATATAACGAAATAAATGAACTACAAGGGAAGTAATGAATAATTGAAATAAGATATTTTAGGAATAGTAATATTAAATTAGATCTTTCATATTATATATCCTATATAAACTTAATAGATAAGTTAGAATAGTGTGCTCGAGTGTACCCTCAAGCAAGAGATCTCTACCCCAAGACAGTGGAAGACCATAATCCAATGGCTATGGCACTACGTAAGACTAGAGAACAATGGTTTCATTTTGGAGTGTCTAGGAAAAGATCTCGGAATTATTACTATAGGACCAAGAAGAAATTCGTGTTCTAGAAACGGTCAGAATGAAAGTCAGTATAAACACAACGACAAATGAAAATAGATAATTTTAGCTTAGCAATTAATAATAATAATAATAATAATAATAATAATAATAATAATAATAATAATAATAATAATAATAATAATAATAATAATAATAATAATAATAATAATAACCAGTCTTAAAAAATGCAACAGAGGTTAGTGTTGGAGAAACCATTAAAAGAACGGAAAAAATAAATTTTCTTTTTTCTTGAAAATAGACCATGGGAAATATTTTGTTTCAAATTCTTTTTCAAATTCTAAAATCGAAAAAACTGTTGACTAAAAAGCAAATATTCTTTCAAAAAAAAAAAAGAAAACTTTTTAGCAAATTAGGGCTTGTATTTTTAAAACTTGACACAACCAATAAAAGTTATCT
>NC_090731.1:68220129-68222629 GCF_036898095.1 Palaemon carinicauda | reverse complement strand
AGCACGAAATCCAAAATAATAATAATTCATAGAATTATTTACAACCGATACATTTAACTTCGTGAGCTATTGAGATTATTTCCAAAAACTGTCATAAAAAGGAAAATTAAAATTATCACAGACAGAATATAATTTATTAATTTTCAATTTTGTTAAAGTAATAGGGAATTATAACAATAGTTATTAAAATTTGAATAGTAGCTTTTAGCATTTCCTAAAAAAAAATTCTTATTCATAAAATAAGTTTGGGAATATAAAGATAACTAGAGTATGGCATTTGTAAAGAAATGATTACAAAACGCTTCAAAATAAATAACGCAAATACTGATACAGATTTTGCTTATAGAAGGTTCATGATTCTTGAAAGAAAGCTTGGCTCTTAGAAAAAAAAAATAAAGGGAAATTAAAACCTGGTCTCTGTAAAAAGGAGTGATTTTGACAATCCTTAATCAAACACTATCGTTATTCACCTTCAGACAAAGTCAGAGAGACATAAAAGCTCTGGTTTTCTTGGAAAAGGAATTAGTTTGTCTTTGGAATACGTATCGAGAGAATTATTCACGCCAACGGTAAGAAAGTAGTCGGAGAGAGAGAGAGAGAGAGAGAGAGAGAGAGAGAGAGAGAGAGAGAAGAAAGTGCAATTGAGGTCAAGGGCTGGATGGAGAAAACTGCTAGAGATAAATATGCTTTTAATTTTTTTCTGTATTTCTTTTAAATTACTTTTTAAATCAAATCATTTTGATGAGGTGGGGCATCGCCAGACTGATGGTATTTTTGTTCTAAATTGATAGTATTTACGTCAATGGAGGAGTTTTTCCCTTAATTACCTTCGCCAATTAAGTTGGAAGGTAGTTATGTTTTACCTACTTGTTTGTGTGTTTGTTTGTGTGTGTCTGTTTGTTTGTTTATGAACAGCTTAGTAGCCACAATTTTAATGTAGAACAAAGAAAATTCCATGGATCAACTATTATGTAAAAATTTGGAAATTATTAAATTTAGGAAGGTCAAGGTCAAAGTTCAAGGTCACGGTCAAGCAAAATATCCAATTCACGTAATCAGACATGAGTTTAAACATCGCTGTCACAGAGACTTCAAATCTGGTTTATAAGTGAGCGTATGAAAATCTACGACAATTAATACATGTTAAAGTCAAAGATCAAGGTCGAGCAAAAGGTCGAGGAATAAGCTACCACGGAGGAGGTCTGTGCTCTACTGAGTGCCTCTCTAGTTTGTAGATGTGAACAATATATAAAATCCTCTGCCACAAGAGACGGAACAATATTGATTCCTCTATTTACATTTATGCATATTATAGGATCCCTTTCTGAGTAGGGATACCTTAACGCAAAGTCCGAAAATTTGATGATGAATGTGTAGGCGAATGTTATTATTATTATTATTATTATTATTATTATTATTATTATTATTATTATTATTATTATTATTATGATTACCTGCTAAGCTACAATCCTAGGTGGAAAAGCAGGATGTTGAAAGCCCAGTGGCTCCAACAGGGAAAATAGCCCAGTGAGGATAGGAAACAAGGAAAAATAAAATATTTTTAGATTATGTAACCATAGTTCAACAACTGAATATAATGAAAAAGTAGTATATAGAAATAGTACTGTTTACCACTTTACTAATTAAAAACAAATATAAACAAATGATTAAATATTCTCAGAAGGTAGCAGATATATAGAATTTGGATTTTAATTATTAGTATTAGAAAAAAAATGTTTCAAGGTAAAATAGATAAAAAATCACTCCAAAATTGTATATATATACAAAAAAAAAAGTTTCCTTATTAACAGCATAATCACAGTACAGATAACTCACCTGATGCTTAATGTCAAAGGAAATCAAAAGCCTTACCTGCAATCTCCCATTTAATATGATGATGAAAGGATTGCTTTCAAAAAGCTATTTCTTCCTCAAAAAAAAAAAAAAAAAAAAAAAAAAAAAAAAAAAAAAAAGTTTTCTAAGCCCTTATTGTGAATTGCTAGTTTTGGTCTGACAATATAATATTGGAACGCCGCTCCCGGAAATCATTTTATTTTTATATAACAAATATCACAGCTATGTAGGATTTTTATGAGCATGTTGTTTGCTCGACCAAAGGCAAGAAAATGTCTTGCCAATAGAGATATGTTCGAGAAATGCAATGATTTTGCAAATATGTACCTTTATATAATAAGTATCCTTTTGTATTTTTTTTTGAGCAATTGCATAACAACTACGTTCATTATTACATGAAAGATTTCATTACACAGATATACGTTTTAGTGTATTTTCTACTCATCTTAAGGGATTGATATTGAAATAAAGTTTTAGAGTTAGAATTCTTCCATAAAAAGTTCAAAGGTGCAGCAAAGTTTTTTATGTTGAAAAGTCTGACATTAGTTTATTTTTATAGTTTATATATGGAAGATCTGTTTTATTGTTGCTACTCTTCTTAAAGTATATTTTTGTTTCAATGCTGGTACTGGTCCTAAAATATTTA
>NC_090731.1:68215129-68217629 GCF_036898095.1 Palaemon carinicauda | reverse complement strand
GGGACGTTTTACTGTGGCCATTTTGCCGTGGCCATCACACCATATTCCATTCTTCCGTGGGCCATTTTTGCCGCAGACCATTCTCGCTGCATATATAGATATTTTGCAAAAGGCAAAATTGTTGCATAGGTTCTTTCAACTAATTGGAGTTTTAATATATCTTGCTAATTATAAGGTGTAAGTCAAAATTTGTTTAAAATATTTGTAATTTTTTCTTTCATCTGTTTGACTTAGAAAATAGCAATTCCTTTTCTTCCAAATAACAAAATTCTACATGATGCATCACTGCTATCAGCTAATAACAACTGTTTCTCAATACTATCAGTTACATGATAAGTTTTAAATCTATCGCGTAACTCAAGTTCTAAATTGCTCACATTTCCTGGGAAATCGGCAATTTTTTTCCCGCTTCCTATACAGAATTTTCTTTAGCGATCGGATTATAGGTATCACTCCTCGACAAGCTTCAGGCAAATTAAGAAGGCATTCGTTAATTACTTGAGAAGTTTCAGCAACTTGCACTTTCATATTTGTTATAACTATCTCTCTTTCAACTTTAGATGCCGAGGCTACATGCGTGTGTTCATTAATTTGTTTTATCACTTCACGATTTCTAAAGTGTATCCGAGCTTTGCAGAGCTTTCTTTTCTCACAAAATGTTCTGATCTTATCATCAGCATAACAATCAAACACGTATATAAAGACGTTGTGTGAATACATTTCTCTTCCTCGTGTAGACAATATCGAAGACTGCATTTTTATTGGCTATGTATTTTTTTTTATTTAGATGCTGCTGCTTAGAAAGTCAAGACAGAGCTGTAAATTACTTTAAAACTTCAGAATACTAAACCAGAATATATATATATATATATATATATATATATATAAGCCCAAGGGCTCCAGTAGGAAAATTATCCTAGTGAGGAAAGGAAATAAGTAAATAAATAAATGATGAAAACAAATTAACAATAAATCATTCTAAAACGAGTAACAACCTCAAGTAGATATATCATATATAAATTATAAAAAGACTTATGTCAGCATGTTCAACATAAAAACATTTCCTCCAACTTCAAACTTTTAAAGTCCTACTCATTCAACTACCCGATTGGGAAGATCATTCCACATCTTGGTCACAGCTGGCATAAAACTTATAGAATACTAGGTAGTATTTAGCCTCATGATGGAGGCAGGGCTATTAGAATTCACTGCCTGCCTAGTATTACGAAGAGGATAGAATTGTCCAGGGAGATCTGAATGTAAAGGATGGTCAGAATTATGAAAAATCTTATGCAACATGCATAATGAACTAATTGAACGACTCTGCCAAAGATTAATATCTAGATCAAGAATTAATATGAGAATCAGCAGGTGAAGACCAGGCAGGGGAACAGTAATCGAAACAAGGGGAAATGAAAGAATTAAAACACTTCTCAGAATAGATTGATCACCGAAAATCTTGTAAGACTTTCCCAATAAGCCAATTTTTTGTACAATTGAAAAGGACAAAGACCTAATGTGTTTCTCAAAAGTAAATTTGCTGCTGTCGAGAATCACACCTAAAATTTTAAGTCATACAAATTTAGGGAAACATTATCTATTTATCTATCAATCTATATAGTATATATATATATATATATATATGTATGTATGTATGTATGTTTGTATGTATATGTAAATGATGTATATATATATATATATATATATATATTATTATTATTAAATAAATATGTATGTATATGTGTATCTATCTATATATATATATATATATATGTGTGTGTGTGTGTGTGTGTGTGTATAATGAATATTCCATTTTATACCAAGTGATTGAAAGTATATTTGTATTTATTTTCTTCCAAATTCTATGAAAATAAATCTTGTAAATGTTTCATTAGGAAATTTATTATGTCAAGGTTGAATGTTTCTGTACTGCTGATGGAATTTTGTTTTGAAATCAATTTATTTTCTTTTACTTCAAAGTTCTCATTGCTGTTAATGTGGGTTTATGAAGCAAAAACTACGAGCTGTTTACTTTGTTATTTTTTAAGTTACCTAATATAAGATATTTTCACCAGTTTAATTGATCGGTTATTTTACATTTCGATATCTTGTAACTAGGCCTTACAGTATAGTTAGGTTTCTATATACAGGGCCAAGAGCAGCAAAGTGATTTAAAAGGGGGGTGGAATTGTAACTGGTGGGTTGGGTGAATGTAGGGGTGGGAGCAGGGCGGGTGGGGGGAGGTTTGTAACTAGAAACTTTGCCCTGGGGCGGTAGTTAGGTATGTGAGGGCCCTGGGTTCAATACAAGGGTTCAATCCAAGGTCTATAGACCTTGGTTCAATCTACGCATGTGCTAGATTGCCGTATTCTATTTTCCTTTGCGCAAGGAAAATTTGCTCTATCAGACTGCTTGTTTCTTATGTAATACTCCCTTTTTAAAATTGGGGAAATAAATGATTATCATCAATCATTAAAAGTTCCTTATGAATGGCAGAGGC
>NC_090731.1:68208529-68214629 GCF_036898095.1 Palaemon carinicauda | reverse complement strand
ATCCAAACTGGTAACCAACCTGATCTAGACTTTATCCTACAGGAAATTAAACACGGCTTCAGTATGTTGTTACTATATATATATATATCCGATACTGAGCGGGTGGAAGGGAACCTCAGTTTAATAAGGAACTGGAGAATTACGACAACGCCAAACATTCTTAAATTTATTTCCGTCACCAACAAATCACAACGTTTCAAACATCTCTGTGTTCATAATCATGTTCCTGGGTAAAAGAAAGTAAAACAATAAAGAGCAAGCTGTACATAAATATTGTAAACAAACAAATAAATTCTAAGTTAGAATGGGAAAAGGCATAATTAGGCAATCTTCAAAGGAAAGCTAGAAATTTCTTGATTAAGTTGTGGCTTTTTAGATTTTATAAAAATTGACTCTGCTATTCTTATTTCATTTTCATATGAGCCTCTGTATATTATTGAAAAGTTGTCCAAAGAGAATGAACACTTACAATCCATTTCGCAATGGTCTCGTATGCTGGACTGTAAAGGTTTGGACAAGGCTCTGCCAGTTCGGCTGCTAGTTCCCTTGTGATCTTGGTAGCGAGAAAAAATGCATTTTTTCGTGGAGCCAATGTAAGCTAATTGGCAATTTGGACAGTTAAACAGGTAAACCACCATTGATTCAAAGGTCTTTTGCAGCTTTTCTTTATGGTTAACAAAACTTTTTATTTTGGAGAAATTATAGAATATTAAATTCGGTTTAATTTGTGGTAGGTATTTACTCAGGATCTCATGTATTCTGATTTTAATATATTTGTTTGTTTCATCATTAAAATAAGGTAATTTTATGAAGAGTTCAACTTTTTTTGTACCAAATTTCTTTGGTTTAGGACAAAATATACTGTTAAGGAAAGTTCTGAGTTTATAATAGAATATTTTGGATGGGAAACCATTGTTGGAAAAGAATTTCTCCAGGAAACATATTTCCTTATGAAAATTTTCAAAAGATGACGTTAATCTAAACGCTCGGTAAAACATTGTGCTAAATGTGTTTGATATAATAACAGAGTCGGATCTCAAAATTCTGAAAAACTTGAAAAAGGATAAAAACATAATAATATGTAAACCGGACAAAGGAAGAGGCGTGGTCATTATGAACAAACAAGACTACCTTACGAAAATGGACTCCATTCTCAATGACCCTTTCACATTTGAAAAATTAACATATCAAGACCCTTTTAAAAATACCCTTTTGTTAGAAGACCGATTAAATAGATTTTTAAAGAAATTATTAAACCAGAAAAACATTAATGAAATAGAGTACAAAACATTATATAGCAGCGGATCTAATCCAGGAATTATGTATGGCCTTCCAAAAATACATAAGGCAAATATACCACTAAGGCCAGTATTGTCATCTTTTAAAACTCACAATTATGAATTAGCAAAATTCATAATTCCCGGAATAAACAAATATGCTAAAAATGAATACTCCCTGGAAAACACCTATGAATTTTTTAATGACATTAAAGATACCCCAATAGGTGAAGAAAACTATATTGTAAGTCTAGATATAACGTCCCTATATACGAATGTACCGGTTCAGGAAACTATTGATATAATTACAAATCTCATATATGATAATAACGACAACTTCAGAGGTTTGAATGAAAATGATTTCAGAAAGCTTTTAGATTTAACCGTTAATAACACCTACTTTGTATTTAATGGAAATTACTACAAACAAAAAGAGGGTTTAGCAATGGGTTCACCTTTATCTGCCACTCTAGCAAATATTTTTCTTTGTTATCATGAAGAAAAATGGTTAAATAATTGTCCATCAAATTTTAAGCCACTTTACTACAGATGATACGTAGATGATACATTTATTATATTAAAAAAGAAGGAAGATGCGGAAAACTTTTTAAATTACATGAATTCACAACATCCAAAAATCAAATTTACGATAGAAAAAGAACAGGATAATCAAATCCCCTTTTTAGATATTTTAATAAAAAAATCAAATAATGGTATAGACACCAACATTTACAGAAAACCTTCTCACACAGGACTCGGAGTTAATTTTTTGAGTAGATGCTATGCCAATTTCAAGTTAAACACATTTAGCACAATGTTTTACCGAGCGTTTAGATTAACGTCATCTTTTGAAAATTTTCATAAGGAAATATGTTTCCTGGAGAAATTCTTTTCCAACAATGGTTTCCCATCCAAAATATTCTATTATAAACTCAGAACTTTCCTTAACAGTATATTTTGTCCTAAACCAAAGAAATTTGGTCCAAAAAAAGTTGAACTCTTCATAAAATTACCTTATTTTAATGATGAAACAAACAAATATATTAAAATCAGAATACATGAGATCCTGAGTAAATACCTACCACAAATTAAACCGAATTTAATATTCTATAATTACTCCAAAATAAAAAGTTTTGTTAACCATAAAGAAAAGCTGCAAAAGACCTTTGAATCAATGGTGGTTTACCTGTTTAACTGTCCAAATTGCCAATTAGCTTACATTGGCTCCACGAAAAAATGCATTTTTTCTCGCTACCAAGATCACAAGGGAACTAGCAGCCGAACTGGCAGAGCCTTGTCCAAACCTTTACAGTCCAGCATACGAGACCATTGCGAAATGGATTGTAAGTGTTCATTCTCTTTGGACAACTTTTCAATAATATATAGAGGCTCATATGAAAATGAAATAAGAATAGCAGAGTCAATTTTTATAAAATCTAAAAAGCCACAACTTAATCAAGAAATTTCTAGCTTTCCTTTGAAGATTGCCTAATTATGCCTTTTCCCATTCTAACTTAGAATTTATTTGTTTGTTTACAATATTTATGTACAGCTTGCTCTTTATTGTTTTACTTTCTTTTACCCAGGAACATGATTATGAACACAGAGATGTTTGAAACGTTGTGATTTGTTGGTGACGGAAATAAATTTAAGAATGTTTGGCGTTGTCGTAATTCTCCAGTTCCTTATATATATACATATATATATATATATATATATATATATATATATATATATATATATATATATATATATATATATATATATATATATATATATATATATATGCTAAGAGAAAGAAAGAGAGAGAGAGAGAGAGAGAGAGAGAGAGAGAGAGAGAGAGAGAGAGAGAGAGAGAGAGAGAGAGAGTGCTAGTCTGTGAATAAGAGTGAGTACAGGAAGAATGAAGAATGCGTAAAACATTCTTTTGAAAATATCCGTCTCTCGCAGCGTATATCATTAACATGAAGCTCAAAAAATGTGTCTTTCATAACGAAGCAAGACGTGTTCTATATTCAAGAGAAGATGGAAATTATTAGCAAGATCTTTGAGCTTCTATGTGCGAAATTATTACGCCATAAACCATGTTCTTGGCATAGTTGAGTTTATGAAAACGCATCTCATAATAAAATTTGGATTAATGCATACATATTTCCCATCTTTGTTATTCTATGAACATACTGGTTTATGGGTGCAATGATTAATATTTTTTCATTATTCCATCTTTAAACACAATATACGTGTACATACTTTTTTATCAATTCTACACAATTTACTCAATAAGTTGGCTATAAACCGAATATCTATCAAGGAGATGACATAAAAAAATATGTTTGCTATTGCTTTTCATGGCACGTTGAAAGCATAGAATTAGCAGCTTCTAACAAAATAGAACTGGAGAATAAACTAAATACGACGCAAGCAGCGAATTATGAATATTTACGTTCATACCAGTCTTTATACATTTTCCACAAAGATTCTGGGTGAAATAATCCCCACCTCTTGATGACGTCTTTGCCAATCACATTGTCTCCCACGTTATCAGGAGTCACAATACATCCCCTTACAAATTCCCACCTAATAACGTGGGAGTCAACATGATTGGCTATGACGTCATTAGGGGGCGGGGCTTATTTCACCCGGAATCTCTGTGGTGTCTATAGTAGCACCCAAACCCTAAAGCCCTTCCATAAAGGCTTCCCAGTATCATGATTCTGAAAGTACTGTTACAAACGACTACTAACTTCTTGAGATTATATCAACTTTTACGAGTTTAGGCAGAATGTTACTGGTGGTTTTGAATAAACATTACACGGGGAAAACAAAAGAACTTTGAGAGTCGAGAAAGTTTGGAATTAAATGATTTTGGGACCAGTTATTAAGTTACTAAGCGATTAAATTTGGGGATATTTTTATCTCTTTAGAAATCTATATATATATGTGCAAAAAAGTTTATGACAGTATATACATACACACATATATATATATATATATATATATATATATATATATATATATATATATATATATATATATATATATATATATATATATATATATATATATATATATATATATATATATATTTATATATATATATATATATATATATATATATATATATATATATATATGTTACAGTCAATATCTAAATCTAGGCAATTTGTAAAGTGACTGAACTTTTCAGGCAATATGTGAATTGCCTGTTTCACCCAGTCAATTTACAAATCAGCTAAAAATTGTAGACAATTTATTAATTGACTAAAATTCTAATGGATTTTCTTGGGCTATTGACTGAAATGAACCCCGGTATGGATATTCGGTCAGTTTACCTCTTGAAACTTTGTGTGCTGTTGTCTGGGTAGTTTATTATTGTGCGTGTGTGAAAGACCATTGCTAACACAGAAAGTATGGCGTGTTCTGAGGAAGTATTTTATTTTATTTTTTTTTTTTTTGACGAAAAGTAGTTGTTGAATTAAAACTCGGATTCAAATTCATTACTCCTGCTTAAAATTGAATACTAGAGTCTGATAGAGGAACTCAAAGTAGCATCATCTGCAAAAAAAAAAAAAAAAAATTGAATCGGCTGTATTACATCCTTGGAAATTATGATGTTCTTTAATGTGGTGACGTTGAAAAGACGAAATGATAGAAGTCAAGAACCGTTTATTTTGTGGAAATTGATGAGTTTGACACAAGAAAACATATTCATATTACTTTGGGACATGGTGGAAGAGATAAAATAGTCAAGGTTTTATTAAGATATGAAAATATTACTAGAGATACTGTAGGACTGTTCAAATCTTTGTGTTCAGTGTCATAGGAAACGGAAAAGATTTACGACCAATTTTGTCAAATCAGGTGGATGTCATTGACATGCAGTGTTGTATGAAAGGTAAATATAAGTGGATAATGTTGTATCGAGATCACTTAAAAAAGTATTGCTTATTTTGCCCCTAAACTTCCAAAATGACCGCTGATGATGCATTCCAACCGCGAAAAATCTATTTTTGGGTGAGGTAGCAATGTCGTCCTGATGGAAGTTCCTTCGTTAGTAGCTTCCTAGGTTACATTTGACTACAGTGATATATCCCAGAGAATTTACCAAAGGTATCCAGAATTTTAACTCCTGGAGCAAATATCCCTTGAAGATTTTTAATAAGGGATATCGCATAAAATCAGAGGATGTATTCTTGACACGTCTCATAGCTATCTACACCCCTAATAGCGCTTTCGCTTCGAGGGGAAAAAGTGGCAAGAATATAGGAGAGCCGTTATTAAAGCAACGCTCATACTGTACTGTAAATAGGTGCCACCCCGCCACCTCGTGGTGCCATCTAGCCACTCTTTGAAGCTTTGCAGGTGTAACAGATACAGTATATTGGGGAGGGAATTGTTATCTTTTGTCAAAAGGAGGGCGGGTCCATCAGGACGACATGGCTACCTCACCCAAAAATAGATTTTTCGCTTCGCTCAAAATCCGTTTTTTGGGTTCAGGCCATGTCGTGCTTCAGGGCCTAGAGACACTTGACGTTACCGTTAAAAACGTCATTCAACTGATCATATCGGATGTCATCGCTTCCTGCCCCCTACAGGGAAGAGTCTGGGTAGACTTTAAGAAAAAACCCGAGGATTGTGAGTTCAAGGAACAGACTAGCAAACAGTTTGTATATTAATGTCGTCATATACGTAAAGCATAGATTGTACTTAGATGGAATTGATCTGTGTAGGTTACTGATGAACCTCCCAAGTCTGGATGTTGATAGAGACAGACAGGTTTATACACATGTAGGAAACCTTAGTTCAGTAAGATAGACAGTTTA
>NC_090731.1:68198529-68203529 GCF_036898095.1 Palaemon carinicauda | reverse complement strand
TATTTGCCTGTTTATATTTTTTTCACTTATCTTCATACCTACCTGTCTATATATATATATATATATATATATATATATATATATATATATATATATATATATATATATATATATATATATATATATATATATATATATATATATATATGTATGTATTTATACAGTATATATATATATATATATATATTTAACCCTGGATAGGTACGGTCCTCGGACACCCCTTTAAGGGTATACTCGGACGCGAACGACCCCGACGCCAAAAAAAATTCTTGAAAAATCAGTTTTTGCAGTAACCTCCTTTTTTCTTTTGCCAAAAAAAACTTCAATGAATGCTTAAAACAACTGTAAAGATAAATACTACTCATCTGCAGAAAAACTATTTATTATAAATATTTTAAAAAATTAAGTAGAAAAAAAAAGACCTGACATAAAAATTCATAAAAAAAAAGTTTATACATATATACACAAATCCTTTTAGGAATTGATTCTTGAATGTTTAGGACACATCTTGATGTATTTTGGATGAAGTCAGACCCATGGAGGTGAAGATCTGAAATGAGAAAAAAAGGGTAACTTTTTTTGGCCAAAAAAAATTGTCCAAATTTCATGAATTTTTTTGGGTACCCAAATGAAATAGGAAGTGGCTAATTTTTTTAGGGAATAAACATATGTTATCCTAAAATAGAAATATGTAAAAAAATCTTCATTATTTTGTAAATTACATTTATATCAGGGGCCATATCTAAAGGTAATTTTTTGAGTACTTGGAAATTTCGTTAAAAAAATACATATATTTAATATATAATATGATATTTATGCAGGTAAAAATATACCAAACTATCACAAATTCTATAGGGAACAAGAATATATATAGATAGGGCAGCTTACGCTTCGGATATGTCCACAAAATGGCCGCCAACCACACTGACTCAGACTCCCTAATCTGCCACTTGAAATGTAGGAAGGGTATGTCAATTTCAAGGTGTTATTTACTAATCTAATTATTATTGGATAAGCATAAAAATTGTATGGTGGGTTGCTGGATAATTGTCGATTATTTTACGACTATAAAATTAAAATTCTGACCCAAAAAATTTTTTTTGAAGGGAAATAAAATCGAAAAAAAAAATGTAAAACAATATTTTAGCTAAAAAAATTTGATGATATTCAATCAAAAAAAAAGTAAACAAAATTTTCCGACAAATAAACATCTAGAGGAATCATTACTCTGTGATAGTTCCTTAGTACGTAGTAATTTTGAAAGAATTGGGAAAAAACGAAAAAATGGCAATCACTGGAAAATCGAACACATACCTATATATACGCCATATCTGGCTAAAAAAAAGATAGGCATGGGTAGCCAGATCATCTAGAAACACTTTCCAACACTATAAAAATATAAGTTTTGCGACACTACTTGCCAATTCCTTGCGGTAACATGACTAAGCAAAAAAATGCAAAACAAATAAAAAGGGGCACTCGTGGAAAAATGGCCATTCTAATATACGGCATTTCAGAAAAAAAAAAATTTCAGCCACGTGCTAGGCAAACCATCAAGGCATATTTTCCGACAAATAAACATATAAATGAAATATTACTCTGTGATAGTTCCTTAGTACGTAGTAATTTTGAAGGAAATGGGAAAAAACGAAAAAATGGCAATCACGGGAAAATCGAACACATACTTATATATACGCCATATCTGGCTAAAAAAAAAAATAGGCATGGGTAGCCAGATCATCTAGAAACACTTTCCAACACTATAAAAATATAAGTTTTGCGACACTACTTGCCAATTCCTTACGGTAACATGACTAAGCAAAAAAATGCAAAACAAATAAAAAGGGGCTCTCGCGGAAAAATGCCCAACATTCTAATATACGGCATCTCAGATAAAAAAAAAAAGACATGCACGTGTTAGCCCAACCATCAAGGCACACTTTCTAACACATAAACATGAAAAAAAAAATCAATAATATACGGCAATTCCTTACTACGTAGTAAATTTTTACAAATATTGAAAAAAAAAAACAGAAATTGGCAACCGCAGTTAAATACCCAATATACCAATAACTACGTCGTATCTGACAAAAACAAAATCACGCATGGGTAGCCAGATCATCTAGACACACTTTCCAACATTAAAAAAGCAAAAGTTTTACGACACTATTTCGCAATATCTTACGGAAAAATGACTTGGCAAAAAAATTTAAAAAAATTAAAAAGGGACACTCGCGGTAAAATGCCCGACATTCTAATATACGACATCTCAGATAAAAAAAAAGACATGCACGTGTTAGCTCAACCATCAAGGCACACTTTCTAACACATAAACATGAAAAAAAAATGAATAATATACGGCAATTCCTTACTACGTAGTAATTTTTACAAATATTGAAAAAAAAACAGAAATTGGTAACCGCAGGTAAATACCCAATATACCAATAACTACGTCGTATCTGACATAAACAAAGTCATGCATGGGTAGCCAGATCATCTAGACACACTTTCCAACACTAAACAAGCAAAAGTTTTACGACACTATTTGGCAATATCTTACGGAAAAATGACTTGGCAAAAAAATGAAAAAAAAATGAAAAAAGGGCACTCGCGGTAAAATGGTCCTCGTGGTGATGAACGACATTTTAACTAAAAAAAAAAAAACATGCACATGGTAGCCAAACAATCCACCAAGACTTTCCACAACTGATAACCTATACAAGTTGCACCATTCTACGACAATTTCATAATACGTAATAACTTTGATAATTATGCAAACTACCTCAGAAGGGTAAACTCGGACGCGAACGACCCCGACGCGTCTCAGAAATCGGGTAAGGAGTACAGCTACAGCAATGCACATCTGGACACTACTAGAGCGTGTAGGGGAGACACCTCCTGCAGGTCGATCACCCACAAATTCAGTCACGGGGGTGAGTCACGTGAGAAAAACCTGTTTTTTTTTACGCTCGGGGTCGCAAACGACCCACCGTACCTATCCAGGGTATATATATAAATAAATAAATATATATATATATATATATATATATATATATATATATATATATATATATATGTATATATATATATATGTATTTATATATATATATATATATATATATATATATATATATATATGTGTGTGTGTGTGTGTGTTTGTGTGTGTAAATATATGTGTATGTATATATATATATATATATATATATATATATATATATATATATATATATATATATATATGTATGTATGTATATAAATATATATATATATATATATATATATATATATATATATATATATATATATATACATATATATATATATATATATATATATATATATATATATATATATATATATATATATATATATATATATATATATATATGTATATACATATATATAAAATTATATATATACATTTATGTATATATATGTATATGTGTATGTATGCATATATGGAGTACATATATATATATATATATATATATATATATATATATATATATATATATATATATATATATAAAAGTATATATGAATATGTATGTATATATCTATATATATATATATATATATATATATATATATATATATATATATATATATATATATATATATATAAATGTAAATATGTATATACATATATAATGTATATATACTATATATATATATATATATATATATATATATATATATATATATATATATATATATATATATATATATACAACACCTGTATAGGATCATAAATATATTATTGAATACTCCGATGGTGCTATACAGTTAGAGGTGATAATTGTAAGGGTCTTTTGACGAGTTTTTTTCGTAACTTAAACACCTTGGAAGGATCGATTAGGTTTCTTAGGAAATAGAACGATAACATTCCGAGCATGAAAAGGATATTTTTATGCTTGTAAAATTCCTAAAAATGTCCCTGGTTGAGTTAATCGTTGGGCCTTCGGGTCAGTGCCGGTGTAAGGGATTCAAGCTACCCCCAGTTTCAAGCTACCCCCCGGTAACTTTAATCCGGATTCAGATTATCGGGGATGTAGTTTGAAACCGGATTCAAGCTACCCCCCATGTTTTCAAGTTACTCCCTCATCGAAATAGAAAATAATCTATGTGACAGTGCACATATGCATCCTGCATTTATTGCCAACTTCGCAGCAGTAGAAAAAAGGTTTATTTTCGTAATTAAGAAAAAGAAATGTTTTCTTATATCTCAAAAAGATACCATTCATGTGCTTCAGGTGCATGAGCTTCACACGGCAATATGCGTGGAGAAATTGACACAAAAGTCCACAACGAGATATGTATTTTGTTGCTATGCTCTTTTAAATTTACGAAGAAGTTTGAGATGTACTTAAAGACAAAAACACACATGCCATATTTCTGAGATTGTGTTTCGAAAATAAAGAGAAAAGGGTGCAATTTTATAGTTATAATTAATGCCATTACTTGAACTTTAATTCTATAAAAACTCAACTTCAACTTGTTATTGTTTTGTAACATTATTCAATCCTACTATAAAGAAACGAGAAACAAAATTGCCACTTTTTGGATATAGTTTCTCAGGTCAGCGATGGACGTTCATTATTCGGCTTTCATCAGAAAGTATCCCTTATTAACCCTCCTTGGCCTGCGGGTAGGTAATGGCAGGAACCACCTGCAACGAAAGTTATACCCAGATGTGGAGAGAGAGAGAGAGAGAGAGAGAGAGAGAGAGAGAGAGAGAGAGAAATTATAAACACTCTAACAGAGATGCTTCAAAGATTATAGCCAATCAAGGGAGACACAATCAGCACCATAAGCCTTTCGTCAGCCAGAATGGAAGGTCCTCCATCCCCATACAGAGCAACAATAGGGATACGATACTTAATTATTATTATTATTATTATTATTATTATTATTATTATTATTATTATTATTATTAGCCAAGGTGCAACCCTAGTGGGAAGGGGAACAAATAATGAGAAAAGAAATAAAGGGAAAGATAT
>NC_090731.1:68180207-68182707 GCF_036898095.1 Palaemon carinicauda | reverse complement strand
AAAACTCATATCATTAAGGAAGTCGTAAGTTATCAAGATGTGGATATTTGCTTATTAACTAAAACTTGGTTAAGTGGTAATGTGAGTGACAGATCGAAAATAAATGAAATGACACCTAAATCTTATAACTTTTATCATGAACCAAGAGAAAACAAAAGAGGTGGTAGCATTGGATCTTAATTAGGAAATCATACAAAGTTACTGTAAGAAATCATCTCAAGTTAATTCATTTGATTATATGAATATTAAAATTTTATCTCGAAATGTAAATCTACAAATAGTTGTACTCTATAGACCACCGAGCAAAAGCAAAAGAATGTTTCTAGATGAATTTAATAACTTACTAGATACATTGAATGACAATCGAAATATAGTTATATGTGGTGATTTCAACCTACATCTTGATAACAGAGTAGACCCAAATGTCAATGAATTTAGAGAATTGATTGACAACCACGACCTTGAAAACATAGTGTGTGAACCAACAGCTCAGTCTAATCATATACTAGATCTAGTTATAGTAAACAAAAACAACAACATCATACTAAATATGGAGATTGAACCTGACTGCTCTATATCCCCAATGCATAAGTTGATGTCTTTTGAAATAGACGTTAGAAAAAATAATGCAATACAGAAGGAAATCACATACAGAATTAAGACTAACTTTGATCCAAAAGAGTTCATTGAACAAGCCTAGAGGATATAAAAGGGATAACACCAGTCTGTAACTGTGAAGAGAATCACACCCTCGTAGAGAGACAATCCTGTATAAACTGCATTACTGATAGAAGTAAAACTATACTTGCAACTAATTATAATAATAGGGGCCCGGAAATAAAGAAAATAATCACAATTGAAGAAAATCGAACTGGTTTGATAATGAATTACACGAAGAGAAAAAAGAAAAAGAAAAATGGAGGAGAAATGGAAAAGAATAAAAATAATGAAAACTGGCAACATTACAAAGCCGCTAGAAATCGCTACAATTACCTTATCTTAGTTAAAAAAAAGGCCTATTATAAAAAGTGTGCAATGAAAATGACCCACGAAAAATACATAAGAACCAAAAGAAACTATTAGGTCTAAAGACAGAAATAGTGTTGCCCGACATAACTAATGATCCTAAATGCCTAGCAAATGATTTTATTGATTATTTTGAGGAAAAAATAAATCAAATCTGCTCCAGTTTTCATAACATCGGCACAACAGAGCGAAGGAATACATCAGCAACAGGTGTAAATGAGCTAAGGGTATTCAAAGAGTTGTCAGAGTGATTATATGAGAATAATAAAGTAAAAAAAACCTACTGCGGAAATTATCCATTTCCAATTAATGATGTAAAAGATGCAGAAAATTTCACCAGACTACAAGAGACTTACCAAAACATGGTAAATATGAGTCTAACATAGGCAGTTTTCCCTGATTGTGAAAAAGTTGCATGTATCAAGCCTGCGTATAAAGGAAAAGGTGATGCAGACAATTTAAATTCATATACGCCAATATCAAATCTGTCATATTTTTCGAAAATTATTGAAACTGCTGTACACGAACAAAGCTGGAAATATCTGAAAAAATCTAATGCCATACCTGATGATCAATCTGCATACAGAGAAAATTACTCCACAGAAACAACAGTGTTAGCGATAAAAAATGACATAACAGAAATTATAACAAATGGCAAGTGTTGCATTCTTGTGATGCTTGATCTAAGTGCAGCATTGATACTGTAGAACATGCATATCAGATGAAAGACCTTAAAGTTGTGGTCATCGTAAAACGAGCATACGACTGGTTTGTGAGTTATCTTGAAAACCGCAAAGTTAAAGTAGTAATATCAAATGTTGAATCTGAGACAAGAAAACTAACCAAAGGGGTACCTCAAGGCAGTGTACTAGGTCCTCTCCTGTTTGAAATTTACACGATTGAACTGGCAAATATACTTGAAACTCACAGAGTTAAGTTTAAAATAGACGCTGATGATACACAATTCTATTTCCCAATAGAATCAGTTGATGAAGCTAAAAGAAAGATACATGAAATAATGAATGACATTAAGGCTTGGATGTTAAAAAAAAAGCTCAAGTTCAATGAAGACAAAAGTGGATGTATTATTTTTGGAAATGAAAAAGATATAAAAAGAATCGAATGCTTTCAAAGAATTGAAATAGGTCAATCGATCATTGACCTAAAGAAATCTGTCAGGAATCTTGGAGTAGTCATAGATGATAGACTGACAATGAACGAACATATAAATAATATGGTAAGAAATTGTAACTATCATATTAGAAACATAACATTTATAAGTAAATACTTAGATGAAAAATCTATGGCCATACTCATTAAGCACCACATATTTTCAAGAATTGATTACTGCAACTCACTTTTCTATGGCTTACCAAATTATCAGCTGAAGAAAATTCAGAGAGTACAAAACAGAGCCGCTAGATTAATAAAAGGACTACACAATAGGGAAAGAGTTACCCCTGCACTAATTAAA
>NC_090731.1:68152707-68170207 GCF_036898095.1 Palaemon carinicauda | reverse complement strand
TTTTACCTGCTCATCTCTCTCTCTCTCTCTCTCTCTCTCTCTCTCTCTCTCTCTCTCTCTCTCTCTCTCTCCTTCCACGAACCTCTGCTGCTGCTCCTAGTACCTAAATCTTTTTCATAACATCCCATGTCTCTTCAGGCAATTCTGACATTCTATTTATATATATTTCTGCCCTGGCTCTTTCCACTAAAGTTTCAACTCTCTCGTATTCACCCCCATTCAGCTTCCGAGTTTCCCTCATACTATTCCCGGAAGGGACATCTGTTTTCCTTACTTTATTTACCCTAAAATCTTCTACCACCAGTTCATGTTGAGCTACACCGGATTCATTCGAATAGTCTTACAATCCATATTGATTTTCTTGTCGAATACTAACCAACACATGAAAATGTTTTCTTGAAATATCTAATTTTTCCTTGTCTCCTTTCCTTACTGGTCTATATAAACCTAGGGGCTCCAATAGGGAAAAATAGCCCAGTAAAGAAAGGAAATATGGAAATAGAATTTGTGAGAAGTAATGAACAATTAAAATAAAAATTTTTAATAACAATAACAATATTAAAGCAGATCTTTCATATAAAAACTATTAAAAAGGGAAAAATATCCTTTTTCTCAGAAATACCTCTCTAAATGGTGTTATCTGTTTATTAAAAGGCATCACAACTGAAACTGATGTCATCTTTCAAAGTTACACAGGGGGCATTTATGTAGTCGCTCTCAGAATATCTGTACAACTGGCCTAAAAATATCGAAATTAAACTATTTATTTCCATCAAAGATGATGCTGAAAATTTGGTCTTTTCCAGAGCGTCTGTGACATACAGCCCACTTTGACAGGTCTTACAGTCTGCAGTACAATAGACTATATATTCTCATCAACTGAACATATGAAAGCAACAGCCTATTAGCATAATCAACTTGGGAGTATTATGAATATGATTAGTATGACCACCAAGCCGCCAGACTTTAACAGAAAACAGCAAATTCTCAATATAAAACGTATTGAATTCTACCATATCTGAACAATCCGTAAAAGTAAAGCAAATTTTGTTAATTTTGCAGAGGCAAGGGACAATGACATTGCCCGAGCAATCAGGATAATGGCCTAGAAACTGGCCATATCAGCGCCCAAGCCTCCTCTCCACCCAAGCTAGGACCAGGGAGGGCCAGGCAGTGGCTGCTGATTACTCAGTAGATAGACCTATAGGCTCCCCCAAGCTTAGCTCGCAAGGATGGTAAGATTGTAGACACTAATGGCACTAACGAGTCTGAGCGGGACCCGAACCCCCGTCTGGCAAACACCAGACAGCGACGTTACCAATCAGACCACAACAACCTTAAGCTATGATGCTTTTGTTAACATTCCTTACTACCATCACCGAGCATTCAAGACACTTTATATTGTTACAAAAATGTTTTAAACACACATGTAAAAACATTTGACAAAGTAGGGCTCAAACGTTTAGAAATAATTATTGCAATCCTGAAAACGTTTCATGTGAATGAAGGGGAGACTTCTCACAAATTGCTTAATTGTATTTCAGTTTGTAACTCGAAAACTGTTACATATTGACTATGAGAGTCGATGGCTGTGGAATACTTTCAAAAATTGGTTAATAGTATTCGAATGGGAAACGATTGATTGCACTGCACGATTTTTTCCTGTTCTGAGATAAATGGCAAAAAAGGAAGGAGGTGCTCGAGAGATAGATGTTAGAGGTAGAAACGGGAGCTTCCTAACATTACAAGTACTTTTTTTTTTCCTCTTGTACATTTCATATCTAAAAAAAAAAATAAAAAAAAAAAAAACATAACAACAAGGGAATCCCCCTATTCTTATATCTTTTTATCTTTTTGTATTAATTTTCTGTCAGTGTGTCTGTCTGTCTGTCTCAAATCATATGAATTTCATAATAATCTGCTCTTGCACAACTAAACTTTTTCATTCACCTCTTCCAACGAAATTGAGAGGAGGTTATGTTTTCACCTCCTGTTTGTCCGTTTATCCGTTAGTCGGTTTGCATGTTTGTTTGTTAGTGAACAACTTCCTGGCAGCAATTTTACTCAAAAAGTAATGAAACTTTCAGGGATAAATTGCTATGTTGAGAAGTGGAAGTTATTCAATTTCAAAAGTCCTACGTCAAAGGTCTAGGTCAAGATCAAGCTAAAGGTCAACCAAATACGCCTGCGGATTAAATTGATTCTGGGGAAGGCAAGCTGGTTTCTAGAAATGAGGTAGTTCAGAAATGTTATTAAATGAAGCCTTCCTGAAGATTGCAGTATTCAAAATTTTATTCCTAATTCAACGCTTCTAATATTATAATCTGTAGTTTAAAATTACCACATTTATTTTGCTTGTAGATTAAGAATCAGATTACCACAGAGCTCTGCTGTAAATACAGATACTGTTAATTAAGCGCAAATTTATAATTAAAAGTATTATGTTCATCCAAAATATTTGAGTGTATGTTCTATATAAATGATACTGTACAGTCACCCTCTGTCAAGTGTGTTTCTATGTCTCTAAACCCTTTGTATCTATTTCCCGCATTTGTATTTAAATTCGAGATCTTTTGATCTGTATCAGTAAATGCGGAATTCTCCGCTCTTTCTTCAGATGTGATAATCAAATAGGTACATTTTATATTAAGATTATTATACAATTAATTTTGTACCAAAAAAAAACACTAATTTAAACGTAAGCCTGGCTAATCCTCCTCAGGCATTCTCTGTGCTACTTTTACGTCCACACATCTCGATGTAGTCCGGCTCTCTCGTCAATAAACTCTCAGTGTCGGAAACTATCTCTCTGTATCCTCTCACCTGGTGACCCTGGAGCAGAAATGCCCTTGGATACTCCTTTCCATTAGCGGACCTGAAACGGCGCTCGCTTGTGTGTTTTGGATCGTGAGGTACAAAGAGACCGCCACATTGCCCGCTGAACAAAACGCCAATATGGCAAACATCAAGCTCCCACTGTTCTCACACAAAACTGTCTCGGCATGGCTGACCCGTGCAGACGTTCAATTTCGCATCGCGAAAATCACTCAGGAGATCGACCTTGCCAACCTCATACTGTCAGCGCTACTAGAAGACGTTTTCGACAGGTGGGCACAATGGATCGAGTCATGGGTAGGTCATCCATTATGCACAGAACTTTGGGCAAAGCTTATAGAGCTCAACTCTCTGCCCGTACCTGAACGTGCCCACAGAATTTTCGACATAATGCAGCAACCCCTCGGGGACCAATCTCCGACAGAAGCATGGGAAGAATTGCAGAATTTAATTTTCCTCCCGACAGAGACGCAGACGGAAACAGAAGGAAGATCAACCTAGACAGAGAAATCTTCCTACGTCGCCTTCCACCAGAAGTCAGGACCCAACTCCCGCAACCCTACCAGCTAGAAACAGACAACATTATAAAGAGAGCGCAGCATCTCTTCGACGCGGCTAGAGCTTCAAAGCTTGCCGCAACCAACATCATCAGCGAAGTATCAGCGGAAGATTCCACCGCAGACCAAACCTGTCCCGTCATCACAAGGCCAAACTACCGCAACCATGAACTAACATGGTGTTTCTACCATAAAAGATTCGGTAAAGATGCAAGACGTTGCGTGCTGCCCTGCTCATTTCCAAAAAACGGCCCAGGCCGCAACGCAAAGTGGCTGCAATTTTCGCCCCCACGCATACGCCTTTCTACATCAAAGATGGCCTCTCAAGCAAAAGATTCCTGGTAGACACAGGGGCCAACTACTCCATATTGCCGCCAACAAAATCCGAAAAGAATGAACCAATTGACTCTTCAACAAACAGCAACCAACGGAACTCTGCTTATTACAAAGGCCTTTTACTTGGAATTTTATCATTGCCGATGTTACAAACCCTATCCTGGGAGCATATTTCTTAGGCCATCATGGACTCCTGGTCGACATCGCCCAGAAAAGATTGATAGACATTAATTCATTCCAATACACAGCATTAACCCTGGAACCTTCAATGCCTGCTGCTCACTCTGTTTCTACCCACAGATACAACATCCTCCGCCATGAATTCCCGGGTGTATTCAAGCCCGTGTTACGACTGACGACAGGAAAACCCGCTTGGCACGGCATATACCACTACATGATAACGAAGGGCCCGCCAACGCATGCAAAGTTCCGCCGCCTACCACCTAACAAACTCTGCAACGCAAAACAGGCCTTCATGGAGATGGAAAGAATGGGCGTATGCAGAAAGGCCTCCAGCCCATGGGCCTCCCCTCTACACATATGGTCAGGAAATCAGACGGGACATGGCCTCCGTGCGGAGATTACAGACGCCTTAACCTCGTCACCACACCTGACCATTATCCTTTGCTCAACATCTAGGACCTCACTGGGGCCCTGAATGGGGCAAAAATCTTCTCTAAAATGGATCTTTTGCAATCCTATTTTCAGGTTCCTGTCAACCAAGACGACATTCCAAATACCGCTATTATCACCCCCTTTGGCACCTACGTCTTCGCATACTCCACTTTCTGACTCAGGAACGCCGAGGCGACGTTCCTGCTTCTGACAGACAGCATCCTTGGGGACTTGCCATTTTGCTGCTGCTACGTAGTAGACATCCTGATGTTTTCAAAATCACAAGACGAATATCTTCATCATGTTCGAACTGTTCTCCGTTGACTCCAGGACAACGGTCTAATCGTATGATTTGACAAGTGCACTTTCGGCGCCGATTCCATCAACATCCTGGTCCAAAAAATCTCCAACGAAGGCGTATGTCCCCTAACATAAAAACAAAAAGATAATAGAAGAATTCCCATCACCAAAAACCATCAAAGAACTACAAGAATTCCTCGGGATGGTTAATTATTACAGGCTTTTTATCCCGGACATTGCAGGCATCTCAGCACCAATGTCCGATGCCCTGAAGGGTAAACCGAAATCGTTGTCCTGGAACGCAGAGCAGCAGTCAGCATTAAGAAAGACAAAGGCCACCCTCACCAAAGCTATAACCTTGGCCTTCGTCACCCCAGGAGTACCCCTGCAGCTGACCACCGACGCCAGCAACACAGCCTGTGGAGCCGCCATAGAACAATTGGTCAACGGCGCCCTGCAGCCTATCGCCTACTTCAGCAAAAAACTTTACTGCGCCGACCAAAGGTACAGTACTTTCGACCGAGGTAAAACATTTCAAGTACCTTTTAGAAGACAAGTGACGCCTGGTTAGCCCGTCAACAGAGGCACCTTGCTGCCATCGCAGAATTTGGATGCATACTCCAATACGTACCAGGGAAGAAAAACCCAGTGGCCAACGTCCTCTCCAAGATAGAAATAAACGGCGTCCACCTTGGCATTGACTACGAGGACCTGGCATATGAGCAACAACTCTACCAAGAAACACCAGCCTACAGGACAGCCATCACAGCTTTAAAATGGGAAGATGTCCCGTTAGGGTCATCTAACACGGCCCTCCTCTGCGACGTCAGTACTGGCCGTCCCAGGCCCCTGGTACCCTCCTTTCAAAGAAAAGCCATCTTCAATGTAGTACACTCACTCTCCCATCCCTCGAACAGAACAACGGCAAGAATCATATCCAGCAAATTCATATGGAACGGGATGAGGAAGGACATCATCCGGTGCGCCCGCAGCTCCATCAACGGCCAAACAAGCATAATTTCCCGACACACAGCATCAGGAATCAGGAACTTCAAGCAACCCATGAGACGTTTCGGCCACGTGCACATCAATGTCGTTGGTCCCTTTCCCAATTCCGGAAGGGACCGCTTCCTGTTGACAGTCATTGACAGGTCCACCCGGTGGATTGAAGCAACCCCCTGGCAAGATTCATCAACACCCTCCTGTGTCAACACCCTCCTTTCAAGTTGGATCAGCAGGTTGGGCGTTTCAGACGATGTTACAACCGACAGGGGGACGGCCTTCCTGTCAGATATCTAGGGTACCCTCACAAAATCACTTGGGATCACCACCCACAGCACAACCTCCTACAACCCCGCTGCCAAAGGAATGGTCGAACGCGCCCATCAGTCCCTTAAAGCTTCCCCGATGGCCCGTTGCTCTGAAGAAAGCTGGAAGGCCCAGTTGCCCTGCGTCCTCCTAGGACTACACACCGCCCCCCAGATCCGACGGAAAACCTTCATCAGCAGAAAAAAGTGACCATATATATAAAGAATTTATATATATATAGATATATATATATATATATATATATATATATATATATATATATATATATATATATATATATATATATATATATATATATATATATATATATATATATATATATATATATATAGATATATATATATATATATATATATATATATATATATATATATATATATATATATATATATATATATATATATATATATATATATATATATATATATATATATATATATATATATATATATATATATATATATATATATATATATATATATATATAAATTCTTTATATATATATATATATATATATATATATATATATATATAAATTCTTATATATATATATATATATATATATATATATATATATATATATATATATATATATATATATATATATATATATATATATATATATATATCTATATATATAAATTCTTTATATATATATATATATATATATATATATATATATATATATAGATATATATATATATATATATATATATATATATATATATATATATATATATATATATATATATATCTATATATATATATATATATATATATATATATATATATATATATATATATATATATATATATATATATATATATATATATATATATCTATATATATATAAATTCTTTATATATATGGTCACTTTTTTCTGCTGATGAAGGTTTTCCGTCGGATCTGGGGGGCGGTGTGTAGCTTTCTAGGGTATATTTGACTACAGTGATATTCCCAGAGAATTTTACCTTAAGGTATCCAGAATTCTAACTCGTGGAGCGAATATCCTTTACTAATCTAACAGGGATATCGCATAATATCAGAGGACGTATTCATGACACGTCACAGAGCTATCTTCGCCCCGAACAGTATTAACGCTTCGAGGGGGAAATAGTGACAAGAATCCGAAACGAGAATGAAAAGAGAGCCGCTCATAAGGCATCTCTCCTATTCCTTTTCCAATGTGTATCTGATGAAGGCGGTAGCGCCCTCTTTACTCCTTTTTCGTGTAGCTCAACTACTCGGTGTTTTCCCTTGTTTTCTTTCGTTATTTTGGATTTAATTCAACTTTTTGATGACTTCTCCGGCCTCTTCTACCTCTGGAAAGTTGAGTATTATATTTACTATGTATAAATGTAAGCTCTTGTTGTTTTGAATTAAATCTAAAGTGATTTTAACGTAAACAAGAGCTGTTGCCTACCGGAGGCATCCTGGATGCTTTTGCTCGCTCTTATGGGTCAGTTAGTTAGCTAGAGCGACGTTCCCTGTTTTTTACGCATTAATAATTTTGCTATTTAGCTACTCTAGAAATGCTTATATTGTTCGGTCAGTGTTAGCTCGGTGATTTCGACACGGGTCGAGGTACCGATCCTGCCTTTCGTGAGGCTTCGTAGCCTAGACGTGTGGCATTAGTACTTTCATGCATGGTATAAGTTTTTCTGAGGGTTATTTCATTGAAGCAATAAGCAAATATTTTATACATGTAAGATATTGTTGAATGTTTTTTTCCAAGATTGTATACGAGAGAGTTTCGGTGATTTAGGTAATCGATTCTCACCTTACCTAGCTAGTATTATAGGTACAGTAGTATACTTTTGCACATCCCCGATTGTTTTTTTCTCCTCCGGAGGCCAAGTTCAATCCCTCTCTCCCTCTGAAAGCCCTTGGCTTAATCCTAGTGGTTCTACCTGTATATTAATCCAGGTATTACTATTCTAGGATATTTCTGCCCTATCCTGATAACCAGAGTGATTGGTTTTTGGGTTTGGGCAGAACTTCAGAGTTTTTAGTCTGTGGTCTGCTTCTTCCTAGCATGAAGAATGAGTCTCCTTTGCTAGGTTAGGGAGGGACACAGGAAGCTTTGCTTCCCTAGTCCATGTCGGAAGGATTCTGATGATTCCTTCCTCTAGTGGCCTAGCAGACTGTCCTGTGTCGTTTTTTCTCGGGATGGAGAATGAGTTTCTCGGTTGCCCGACGAAATAACTTCACCTAACTTTGTTCTGGTTGGGAGGAGGATAGCAAGCATTGCCAGTCTTCCTCCCTAATAGACAACTCTTGGTTAGGGTGAGCACCCTAACTGCTAAGTGTGTCTCTTGCTAGAACGAAGTCTTTAGGACCCTTATCCCTTCCCCACCTCTATTTCTTTTATTTTCCTGGCCATAGTCCTTCTTCCGTACCTAGTATAGGTTAGGATGGAGCACCGACTCAGCTCTCTGCCGTCCGGCATTACGTGCCGGCCGGCAGAGACCCTTTGTTCTTTGCAGAGTGAACCCCAGACCACCCTTGGTCTCTCCTCCATGTCACCGGTAGAGCCCGGCAGGCTGTGGATTCTTTGGAAGCCTGAATGCTACATTCTCCCCTTCCATAAGTTCACTCTTTCTGGATGGAAGGTCGTATGACATGCTGCCTCATAACCTTACATCCATACTGTTTCTCTGACTATTGTGTTGCACCCTTATCCCGGCTGCCGACTTGACAGCCGACAGCCGGGCAGGTAGAGGTTCTCTGGTTCTTGGCTACTGTCGGTGGGCATGGTTTTATTACCTTTGCCGGCCGGCATTGGAATCACAGCCCGAATCCGCTGGCCGCTACGATTAGCGGTCGGCAGCCGGGTTTTAGTGTTTTCGGCTGGCAATGATTGCCGGCCAGCACACAGTCGCGAATCAGAGGGCTGTCGCCTATTAGTTAAAGATAGTATATCTTTGATCTATTTAGGGGTAGTTGCCGGCCGGCACAATAGCATGCGATGTACAGTAGTTGCTATATTCGTAGTGTAGTACACACTGCATTAGTAGAAACTGCTGTACAGAGTTTGTGATAACACTAAAGTTCTTCATCATACTTAATGTTATCTTGTACAGCCTTTTGTTGAGACCGTACTTTATATAGAAAGTGAGTTCTTTCCGTATTCTTTCAATCCCGTATATTAAAACTACACATTAAATTTCCGTTTAGGAAATTACATAAGGTATTCTAGTATAGAATTAACCTTAGTTTTAATATTTTGGGAGGTTACAGCAATTGACTGGACAGAAAATACAAGTATGTGTCTTTCCTTCTTTCTTTTATAGCTTTTCTATATAAGCTAAAAGTTTCAATATAAGTGAAAAGCCTTCACTTGATACTCATGGATTTTTCTTCTCTTTACAGGAGGACCATCCGAAGTGCGGGAGTGTGTTCTGTAATGTCCGCAGTAAGTACTTCTGTGGACATCAATATTGTAGGAGGCACGCAGCATGTGCAGCTTCCAGAGGTGATCTACGGAACTGGGACCCTCAGGTTTGTACAGTATGTTCTAACCTGATTACTGAGGCTTTTGACGACCCCAAGTCGACGGAGTCAAGGGATGCTGCCAGGGAAAAGTTGCGATCCTAGGTGAGGGGTTTTCAGAAAAACACCTCAGGCCCCTACCATCCAAATGAGAAGATGAGGGCCTACCTTTTCCCTAAAGCATCGGCTGATGCAATCATCCCCCAGCCTCAGGTGGAGATACCAACTACCCAGAATCCGGTGGATTCTGAAGTCTCGGCCGCCCTTCAAGACATCCAATTGGACGATAGGATGTCGGAGGTGTCGGATTCTACAGAGAAGGACCTTCTAGGAGAAGGTCAAGAGGAGGAGCTGTGCCAGACTTCTCAAGTAGAAGAGGAAAAAATCGATGAGGTGTCGGTTACATCGGTTCCGGACCCAGAACTTGTTCCCTCTACATCGTCTGCTATTCCAGATGACCTGGGAAGGACTCTTTCTTCTATTGTTGAAATGATCCAACAAATTCAGAAGAAGAATGATGAGAGGGAGGCTGCAATGAAACTGGAGATACGTAGACTTGCAGCATCACGTGGGCCCCAGAAGCGACTCAACGTGAAGGATCTTCCTTCGTGTTCGGATACCAATCCTTGGAGGTATGCTGAAAATATGCCAATGACAATCGAGGAAATCGTCATATCTGAAAAGTTGGGAGCAATTCCCCTAGAAGAAGTGGAATTTTGGCCCAATAAGGATTCCTACCCGGACTGTTATGTCCGCCTTAGGAAGGAGCCAGCCTCAAAGGAGGAGACTGAGCCGAAGGAGGTCATAGTTTTTTACCATAGTAAAGCTCAGGCGTTACCATCGAGCTCGAAGAAAGAGAAGGGCTTCACGAACTCAAAGGTGCCAGCCTTGAGTAAGAAGCTTCCCTCTTTTGTGGCCTCTCCTACCAAAGCCTTTCCTTTCATGGAAAAGGGATATAAGGCAGCCTTAAAGGCGGTGGAGGCAGGGAAACCATGCCCCTCCTTGGAGAAGTGCAAGCCGTTATCTCTGACCTTGCCCTTGGACCAAGAAGACTGGACGGAAGTACACCTTACCTCCTCAGTCGGGATGCTGGAAGCTGATATTGCTGAACGTCAGTTCGGTGAGGAACTCCCTAAGCTGTCGGAGCTTCTCTTGGGCAAGGAGCAAGAGACGAAGGAAAGACTTGCGGCATCGATGTTGTTGCAAACGACATTAGAAACAATGGCAAGTGACCCCAAGATCCAGGACATGTTCATGGTAGTCCAAAACTCATCTGGCCACAGATACGAAGGATCTCTATAGCTTTATTAAAGCTAGGAGAGCCTGTAGAGAGTTCGTGTTTGCCTCGGCTGCGGTGAGGCACGAACCGAGTAAACTGATATCCTCTTGTATCTGGGGTAAAGACCTCTTTCCCAATGATGTGGTTAAAGAGGTAGTAGACAAGGCCGCCACAGAGAATAGGAACCTTCTCAAAAAGTGGGGTTTAGATCTTAAGAGGAAGTCTTCTCAGGATGAGGGTCCCCAACCCTAGAGGAAGACAAAAAGGCCTAGGCTATCTTCTCAGCCGGCTATACCTTACCGACAGCAACAACAGCAACAACTTCCTGTGACCGCGGTGCCTCAGAAAATGGCACACCCTCCAACCACGTACCAACTGGTACCTCAACAAGTGGCGACTCAGTCGCCAGTTTTTAACCCAGCCTTCGAAAGGCAGACTTCTTCCTTTCATTCGAGGGCTAGAGGAACAGCCAGAGGTTCTTCTAGACACCCTTCAGGAGGAAGGGGATCCAGGGGAGGACGCAGTCAATGAGGCAAGGCCTCAGGTCCGCAACAGCAGAAGTAAGATGCTTCCAGTAGGGGGGAGACTACAGCTATTTAGGGATCGCTGGACCTTCGATCCCTGGGCCCACAGCCTAATAAAGAATGGACTAGGTTGGAGTTGGAGCAGCCTTCAACCTCAATTTCCTCAATTCTCCCAACACTCAACCCCCGTTCTGGAAGAATACGTCCGAGAGCTCTTAGACAAAAGAATGATACGGAAAGTTAAGTCCATCAAATTTCAGGGAAGGCAGTTTTGTGTTCCAAAGATGGACTCAGAAAAACTCAGAGTCCTTCTTGACTTGTCGACACTCAACAAGTTCATAATGAACTATAAGTTCAGAATGCTCACTCTTCAACACATAAAGACCCTACTGCCCAAGAGGGCATATACTGTCTCTATAGACTTGTCTGATGCTTATTGGCATGTTCCAATTAATCGCCACCTCTCCTCCTACATAGGCTTCAAGTTACATAGAAAACTTTACGGCTTCAGAGCCATGCCTTTCGGGCTAAACATAGCCCCAAGGATTTTCACAAAGCTCGCAAACGCAGCCGTCCGTCAATTACGCCTATTGGGGGTCCAAGTAGTAGCCTACTTGGACGACTGGCTGGTGTGGGCAGCATCCAGGACAGAATGCATGCAAGCTTCTAAGAGAGTGATCAAGTTCCTGGAACATCTAGGATTCAAGATCAATATAAAAAAGTCTCGACTTTCTCCAGCTCAAAAATTTCAGTGGTTGGGAATCCATTGGAATTTGGAGTCACATCGGCTTTCCATTCCTGGGAAGAAGAGGAAGGAAATAGCAGGATCTGTCAAGAGACTGCTGAAATCCAAACGGATATCAAGACGCGAACAGGAGAGAGTGCTGGGCTCTCTACAGTTTGCTTCAATAACAGATCCAGTGCTAAGAGCACAGCCAAAGGATGCAACAGGAGTCTGGAGGAAATGCGCATCAAACGCGCAAAGAGATCTAATAAGACCTCTACCGACTCGACTGCGATCGCTTCTCAAGCCGTGGTCCAATGCCAAGCAACTAAAGAAATCAATACTTCTTTCATCCTCCTCCCCCGTCAGTAACTATCCACACAGACGCTTCAAAGGAAGGCTGGGGAGGTCACTCTCCTCAGAAGAGAGTCCAAGGAGCTTGGTCCAATCTCTTCAAGTCATTTCACATCAACTTTCTAGAAGACATGGCAGTGCTTCTGACTTTAAAGAAGGTATCTCCTCGCCACTCGACCCACATAAGACTGGTTCTAGACAGCGAGGTGATAGTGAGATGCCTGAATCGATAAGGGTCGAGGTCACCACAAATCAACCAAGTGATGTTGGCCCTTTTTCGTATGGCAGAAAGGAAGAAATGGCACCTGTCAGCAGTTCACATTCAAGGGTTCAGCGGACGCTCTATCCAGATTTACACCAATAGAGTCAGAATGGTCCCTTGACGCAGGATCGTTCTCTGTCATCTCGAGTCAAGTCCCGGAGCTGCAGATAGACCTCTTTGCGACGAAAGACAACAAGAAAATGGATCATTATGTGTCCCCATACGAGGATCCGCTAGCGGAGGCCGTGGACGCTATGTCCCTAGACTGGAACAGATGGTCCGGTATTTATCTGTTCCCTCCGCACAACCTCCTTTTGAAGGTCCTTGACAAGCTGAGATCCTTCAAAGGGAAGGGGGCAATAGTGGTCCACAAGTGGCCAAATAGCGTGTGGTTCCCTCTGGCATTGGAACTACGCCTAAAATTTGTTCCGCTACCAGATCCATCCCTTTCTCAGCGAGTACAGAAGTCGATTGTCTTCGCTTCATTGCAGAAAAACAGAAACCTACATCTCATGATTTTCTCTCCCTAGTTTCTCTCCAAGAACCTGCTACCCACCATCAGGTGGGGTCCCTAGAGAAGCTGCCCTCTGAAGGAAGATGTATCTCTATGTCCAGTGGGGTGCCTAAAGGTCTATCTTCATAGAACTTCAGACTTTATGGGAGGACAGCTGTTCAGAGGAGAAACCTCGGGCTCAAGGTTTTCTATTACTAAGGGCGGAACTCACCTGTGTTATTCGCAAATCGGGTCCTGACAGTACACCCGCTAGTCATGATCCAAGAGGAGTTGCTTCTTCCATAAAATTTCCTTATTTATATGGACCTTGAACATCTTTGTTCGTACACCAGCTGGTGGTCATCCAAGGTGTTCTTTATGCACTATACAAAGCAAGTGGAACAACTCATGTAATCTGTGGTAGCAGCAGGTAGAATCCTTCAACCTTCTGTTTTAACTCTGCGAGGAACAGTGTAATTAATTTGGGACGATTAATGAAGAGGATGGGTGTGTAGTCACTGTGTGTACTACACACTGAGTGATTGGCAACGAAAGTGTCCTTACGAACTGTTCCATTAACGTTGGTGAACTATAGCATAATACGGACACTTGTGCCAAGCGTTTCTTACGCTAGTGTAATTAAACAGTATACAGACTGTAGCATTATTACTAATTCATTTGAAGTAGCAAGTCTGTTTCATGGTAGATGAAACAATATTTTCTGTTGACTGTTTTCTTTGTGCTATAATAGATATCATCCACTTTTTGGAAATTTTATAAAGGTAGATCTGATATGCACGTTTATTAAATTTTAATAAACTAGTTCATAGTGAACCCTGCGTTTTATTCGCCCACACTCATTTTATTAGATATGTACTGAGCATTAAGATTGAAATATGGATATTTTTATCATGGTATGTCTTTTAAGATTGTTCCCTGGTTCAAGCAAAGTCCACTCTCCTTGACCCTTCCTTAGGAAGGGTTGAGGTGGTACCGTATCAGGAGAGTGGCAGAGATGCAAATTTGCTCCTATGCGGATATGACCTTTATCCGATAGTTGTTAAGAGTGGTCACATTGGGGAAGGTGTCACAAATTCATTCTGACTTTGGCAACTCTTATATAAACTTTGCTTTATAATGTATAGGGCGAGACCACTATACAAGCTTGTCATTTTGTCATCCATAAGTTATTAAGTTATTCTAGTATGACTCATCCCTGTAGGGGGCAGGAAGCACTAACATAGTTCATGCATAGATGAAATGATGTATGACGGTAACATCATAGGTCTCTAGGTCTAGACGGACCAGGAAAATACTTTCTTGAGAGTACGGTACTGATTGGGAATTCACAGATTCAGTAATGCTCTGGTAAACTTCCATCAGGACGACATGGCTTGAGGCCAAAAAATTGATTTTGAGCGAAGTGAAAAATCTATTTTTGGGTGAGGTAGCCATGTCGTCCTGATGGACCCGCCCTTCCTTTTATTGTAAAAGGGCTTATTGACACTTCCCTATAATACAGTATCTGTACCACCTCGTATATCGCTACAAGGAATAAAGAGGGCGCTACCGCCTTCATCAGATACACACGGGAAACGGAATAGGAGAGATGCCTTATGAGCGGCTCTCTTTTCATTCTCGTTTTGGATTCTTGTCACTATTTCCCCCTCAAAGCGTTAATACTGTTCGGGGCGAAGATAGCTATGTGACGTGACAAGAATACGTCCTCTGATATTATGCAATATCCCTGTGAGATTATTTATGAATATTCGCTCCAGGAGTTAGAATTCTGGATAACTAAAGGTAAAATTCTCTGGGAATATCACTGTAGTCTAATATACCATAGAAAGCTATCAATTAGGAACTTCCATCAGGACGACATGGCTAGAGCCCCCCCCAAAAAAAATATGTATATATATATATATATATATATATATATATATATCTATATATATATATATATATATATATATATATATATATATATATATATATATATATATATATATATATATATATATATATATATATATATATATATATATATATATATATATATATATATAAATTTGTGTGTGTGAGTATTCAAAAATTATGTAACACCATAGCACTATATGTGTTGTGTACAACATCGACGCATCTTTACGTGTATTACTTTAACTATAATTGATTTTAATCCCTGTTGCATATATACTCGGTAATAGAATTTTTATAAACTACCATAAGAAACGTATAACTCCAATAGTTTATATCCAATAATGAGATTAGATCCTTTACTACGTTTATATGTGATCTTTATTTGTTTATATACAATCGCGTATACACTGCATTGTATCAGCAGCAACTAGTCAAGTAGGCTATATACTATTCAATATTCTAAAAATCAAAAAGTGTGATTGATTAATTGATTTAGAATTCTCTGGCATCCTGACATCGAAGGACATTGACGCTGATATCGTTGGTTATTAGAAATAAAAGAGTATTCAATACAAAACCATAGAAGCAAATATGTCATAAAATTTAAATAGCTTTCAGAAGACCTGCTTCGGAAATAAATCTAAAAATACCGCTGGCAGATACAGCACATCCTGCCCAAGAATCTTGGTAAGGATGTGTACCAACCGTGTGTCACACAATTGTACATAATTCCTTTTGTATATATTATGCTTGTATCTTCGCTCTTCAGTCGCACTAAAACGAACATGAAAATTCATGTCTGCTTTTCTCTCTCGGCACCGTCACATTGGTGACCCCGGAAGTCGACTCGCTCCCACTGCAATCCACCCACACCTCCCTCGCCCCTCCATCGTTGGTACTATGACGGACTCTTCTACAGCAGTTGGCGCTGCGGCCGCCCCATTGAAACTTTCACCGTTCACCAGCGGAGAGACATTTGCTTGGTTTCAGCGCGCAGAAGTCCAGTTTCGCATCAACAGCGTGACTCGCTCAACCACCAAAGCAAATTATGTTCTCGCGTCGATACCCGAGGACACCTTCCCGGAAATATCCGACTGGCTTTGTGAACAAGGAGACACGCCAATAGCGCATGACGCCCTCAAAACATACCTTCTGCAGCAGTACTCGCCGTCGCCAGCCGCCCGTGTAGCAAACCTTTTTCAGCTCTCGCAACAACCGTTGGGGGACCAAAGGGCTTCGCTTGACCTCAGGGAAATGACCAGTATTGCTCGCACTCAAACTGCCGCAGACGGCTCTCCTCGTGAGCTTTGATGTCCCGCTGAAAGGATTAAAACTGGTTTACTCAGCTTCCCTGGGTCCTCCTGGGACTAAGGACCACTCCTAAAGACCCCCTCGACATCTCGGCAGCTGAAATGGTGTATGGCGACCCGGTGGTCGTCCCTGCCGAATTTTTTCCTTCTACAACCTCCTCCGATGATCTCCAGCGCATATTTCACGTCGTGGGAAAATTTACTCCAGGCCGCCAGACTTACAAGCCCCCAGCAAAGCATCACATACCAACAGACTTGCACTCTGCAACGCATGTCTTCCTACGCAACGACACTACCAAGAAACCACTAACGCCTCCTTACACGGGCCCTTTCCTTGTGATCCGACGCAGTCCGAAAGCATTCCTACTAAACGTTGATCGTCTAAAACCTGCTTATCTCCTGCCAGATGACCCGCCTATAGTTCGCCTCTCTAGATCAGGGCGCCCTATTTAACTTGTACAGTATGTCATTTTTAGGGGGGGAGCCATGTACCAACCGTGTGTCACGCAATTGTACATAATTCCTTTTGTATTTATAATGCTTGTATCTTCGCTCTTCCCTCGCACTAAAACGAACATGAAAATTCATGTCTGCTTTTCTCTCTCGGCACCGTCACAGATGAAATAACTAAGAAGTTTCTTTGCTTCTATAAGACAATAGCTACAATGATAGGATCTCAATTGTTGTACTAACGATATATTATCTTTGTAGTTAAGCACAGCAGAGTCACAGTTTACACATCAATATTGATGTAAAATTAACTTTATCACTGTTATCATATTACATGATATCATTATTGGTTTACCAATTCTCATTATTAAAAACAATGTAATAAAATCATTTTCATGCGGGTTTTTGTTTCATTACCACTACCAAAATTTTTCTAACTCGAATCCAAAACTTCTGCTCAAAGATAAACAAGATAATTGTATAGAATCCTTGCATATAATTTTCCGTTCCATATACGTCGCGCTTCGTTTATCTTTCATATCCCCTAAAGATATCTAATTTTTTTTTTTTTTTTTTTTTACAATATACCATTTGATGACTCAGAATATTATTGAATTCAGATCCAAGATTTCTATTCAAAGATACAAAAAAGATAATTGTATAGAATCCTTGCATATAAATTTCCGTATCAGATCCAACGCGCTTCGCTTCTCTTCCATCTC
>NC_090731.1:68140207-68147707 GCF_036898095.1 Palaemon carinicauda | reverse complement strand
GGCATTACCTTGTAATTTTGTACCGAAAAGTGGGGAATTTGTGTTATTGGCTGGTTTTCCTGATACTGTAAAGTCGTATGCTATTGAAAATTTTAATTTAATCTGCCCTTCCTTTGCAGGGAATTTGAAATTGGCCGTAGTAGATAAATTCCCGGTTAAGGAGGTTGATGTTGTGATAGGGAATGATGTGGCTATGAAGAATAATAATTGTCCGATATTGATAAACCCTGATAGTGAAGTAGCAGCAGTTACTCGTTCTAGTGCTAGAATTGTTGACGCTGCAGAGTCAACAATTGATGTAGATTTAAGTAGTTTACATCGTAGTGATAGCCTAGCTGTAGATCTTGGAATGGTAACGGACACGTTAAATTGGACTACTGAAGAGCTAATCAAAGACCAGAAAAAGGAGTTTCGGGAACTCCCTATCGAGTCAGGGGAGGTGTCTGATATGACTGGTTCCAAATTTAAGATATTTAATAATATTTTATATAGGTTGAGTAGGCCTATGGGGGTGGATAATGTTGATCATGAAATTGTGAAACAGATAATGGTTCCCTTTGGTTACAGGAAGGAGTTAATGTCATTGGCGCACGAAAGTGGTTTGGCCAGCCATTTTGGAATTCATAAAACTTCTTGCAAATTGTTAGGGAATTATTATTGGCCGAAGTTGAAGGCAGATGTAAAGAAGTTTGTCAATAGTTGTGATGTGTGCCAGAGGGTCGGTAAACCCAGTCAGCGGATTCCAAAATCGCCTCTATGTCCTATTCCTGTAGTTTCCGAACCTTTTAAGGAAGTCATTATTGGTGTGGTTGGACCATTACCGAAGACGCGTAGTGGTAATGAGTATATTTTGACAATCATGGATAGGATGTCTCGATATCCCGAGGCCATACCACTACGTACGATAAAAAGTGTTAAAATTGTAGATGTACTAATTGACTTTTTTACCAGGTTTGGGATGCCTAAAATTATTCAATCGGATTGTGGTTCTAATTTTGTTAGCAGGTATTTCAGAGATAAAATGGCAGAGTTAAATATAAAACATGTGACCTCTTCTCCATATCATCCAGAAAGTCAGGGAGCTCTGGAGAGATTTCATCAGACCCTGAAATCTATGGTAAAGAAATATTGTTTGATTAATGGTTCTGAATGGGATAAGGAATTACCTTATTTGTTGTTCGCTTTTCGTTCTGTCCCAAGTCAGTCTTTAGGTTTTTCGCCTTTCAACCTTGTGTTTGGCCATTGTGTTCGAGGTCCTCTTGATATGGTTTGTGAGTCTTGGGAGGGAGATGTCCCTGAGGTTAATTTATTGGATTATGTGTCTAATCTAGGCGATAAATTAACCAAGGCTTGGCAATTTGCGGGTGAAAACTTATTATGTAGCCAAAAAAGAATGAAGTTCTTTTTTGATAGAAGGTCCAAGGCACGCGACTTTGCGGTAGGCGATAAAGTATTGGTTTTGTTACCCTTCCCAGGGAATACATTGAAAGCTTCATTTTCAGGTCCTTGGAAAATTGTGAAAAAAGTAAGTGAAGTTAACTATTTAGTGGAGACACCTCAAAGAAGGAAACCTTTTCAACTGTGTCATGTAAATATGTTGAAAGCTTATATGGAAAGGGAAAAAGTCATTCCTGTGGCAACTATTGGGAATACGGTAGATTCTGAGAACAATAACCATTTTTCTTTTTCAGAGGGGGAGGGTATTGATGATAATTGTTTTAATAGATGTGAATGGCGGTCGGATAATAGGATAATAGAAAGTCTTTGGAAAATTTTTCGGGAGTAATTTCACATTTAGGTAAGGAAGAACAAAGGTCTTTGAAAAATTTAGTATCTAATTATAAAGAATTATTTTCGGATGTACCGGGTAGGACTTCGGTCCTTGAACATGATGTAGAGGTAGGTAGCGCCACTCCTGTGAAACAATCTCCTTACAGGTTGAATCCCTTCAAAAATGAGGTTGTAGCAAAGGAAGTGGATTATATGCTAAAACATGACCTAATTGAACCTAGTCAAAGTCCTTGGTCATCACCTGTTGTATTGGTAAAGAAATCCGACGGTGATTTCAGGTTATGTTTTGATTACCGTAAGTTGAATGAGTTATCTAAATCTGATTGTTATCCATTACCTCGAATTGAGGATTGTATTGATCGAATGGGGAAGGCCAAATACATTAGCAAATTCAATTTGTTGAAGGGTTATTGGCAAGTTCCTCTTTCAAAGCGGGCAAGGGCCCTGTCTGCTTTTGTAACACCACAGGGATTGTTTCAATGTAAAGTTATGCCGTTTGGTATGAAGAACGCGGCTGCCACCTTTCAGAGGTTAATGAATACTTTAGTCCATGGTTTAGAAGGATGTGTTGTGTATATTGATGATATTGTTATTTATAGCGATGATTGGGAAACCCATTTAAAATGTATTAGGGCACTATTTGAGGTGTTGAAAGAGGCAAATTTGGTAATTAATTTAAAGAAAAGCGATTTCGCAAAGGCGAAGGTGGTATATTTGGGTCATGAGGTTGGTAATGGTAAAGTTGCTCCTAAGCAGGCCAATATCGAAAGTATTGAAAACATGGTAGTCCCTAAATGTAGGAGGGATGTCAGAAGATTCCTTGGTTTGAGTGGGTACTACCGAAGGTTTTTAGGAATTTTTCGGATATAGCCGATCCGTTAACAAATCTCTTGAGGAAGAAGGTAGCATTTGTCTGGACGGATGAGACGCAAAGGGGTTTTGATAATTTAAAAAGAGTTTTAATTAATTTCCCTGTCTTGAGAGCTCCTGATTTTGACCTTCCTTTTTCTCTTGCCACGGATGCAAGTGACGTTGGCGTAGGAGCGGTGTTGTTGCAGAATGACGAGCAGGGAGTTTCTCATCCTGTTGCATTTTTTTCAAAAAAATTGTTCTCCGCCCAACGTAGGTATTCCACTGTGGAGAAAGAGACTCTTGCGTTAATATTCGCTATTAATCATTTTCAGGTTTATCTCTCCTCCTCAGATACACCTATTATGGTCTTGACAGATCATAATCCCCTGACCTTCCTCAGCATATACAAGAATAAAAATCAACGATTGATGAGGTGGAGTCTCATGCTGCAAGAATGGAATTTAGAATTTTCCCACATCCAAGGAAAAGATAATATTGTTGCCGATTTTCTCTCTCGCAGCGTTGAATACTAGATTATTGACAGAGGGCTATGCAGTTATTAAAGGTAGTATCTGTATCGTTCTAATTATGGTGTGTGTGCTGTTGAAGTGGGCACGTAGTGAGTAGAAGTAAATGTATATTCAAGATTTATTAATCATGGTTTGTTTACAGAAGACTATAATGTTTTGGGTATATTATATGGGATCTTTAATGTTAAAAGGTGAGGGTGATCACTGGTACTTTCTAATGATTGATTAATTAGATGGGTCATGGGCTCACGGGTCTGTAGCACAACACAGCCGTTTTTTAGGCGCTACAGGCTGGTGTATGAGTGGTACCCTAGACTGAGTTAAGGTTAATCTACTAAGGTTTAGAGGTGTCGGGTACGATAAGGTTTATAATAAGCTAAGAAAAGAGATAGGCACTAATCTGGTATTCTGTATTTTCAGGCTAATAATTACGCTTCATAGAGTTTGTTTGTTTGTTTGCGCAGGGGAGTCTTGTGGTGGTCTTCTCTGTGTCGTTCGGTGTGTGTGTATGTATTGGACTCTATGGTGATAAGTGTGATATATAACACTGAAATAGACAGTGGTTTTTGTGATCAACATTTATTGATAGTGAGTGATGTGTATCCCTGAAAATGAACAGTGTATTGAGTGTGGAAAAGGTTATAGCTTTTGGACTATATATACAGAATCTGGTTGTTAGTGCAATGACTCTTAATTAAGTTTATTAACGGTATGAGTGATGTGAAATTTTTAGGTTGGGTACCTATTTATCGAATGGTGATGTTCTGGTTTTCTGGTTTTGGAAAGTTTACTTGTGATTAATTTAGGTTTAAGATTTGTTTTAGTATTGGTTATATATTGCTATCCTTGTGAGCTGCAAACCTTGGTACTTGCCCCCCTCTTTCCTTTTGTTTGTCATGTTTTTGCAGTTTGTTTAATAATTATTTTTGAGTGTTGGTTTAATATTCAAAATTTTTGAGTGTTGGTTTAATATTTCATTATGTGATAACCTGTATGTTGTAATTCAAATCACTTTAGGAAATAAAAAATTTGGGAATTTTTTTTTTTGGTTGGGTGAGGAGGTGTAACATTATTGCTATATATTTCTGAATTATTCAAGTTTTTATAGATGTATAAGGTTAAATATACTGTCGACTTATTGTTTACCTTCTTTAATAGTTTTTCTTTTCACTGGTGGTTATGTTAGTGTTTATAATGGACTAACGGCTGTTTTATATTTTCAAGTGGTGTGGGTTACGTGTCTGCGCTCCTGCGTGAACGGAGTTTTGGAGGGGCTTTTTTTGAGGATGGTTCCTTAGTGTGTTTCTGAGCCTCCAACTTTGAAGGGCGCGACGATTGCTGTGGGAACTATATTTACTCCTCACCATTGCAGAGCTACATTGTGAAGCTATTTAGCTTTTTGGATATCCTTCCTCTGCAGCAAGAACTCATATCGTCTTTCATTTTGTGTACTGCCCTTGGTTCAGTAAAAGCCAAGGGGACCTCTCGGTCCCAAGGTAATAATATTTATACCTATTTAAGTATCGTGATCACGACCTCTGATAGTCAGCTGACGTCATTAGTGGAGCTTGTGAAAGCCTTTCAATCAAACCAGCCATCGTCAATTTGATAGGGATATTTAGTTTGTATTTGTTAGGATGTTCTCACTTTTCGTTGGCCTTCTCTTTTCTGTACTCTCTCTCCATTTAGTATGCATGTGTTGATTACCTTTCTGTAATTGTGTAATTGTTTTCTTTGACAGGGAGTTAAGATTGAGTGTGTATCATTTATTAATGTATTATTGTGGTTCAGGTGTTATTTCTGTCTAGTTATTATGTATTAAAATTAAGGAAATTTTTGTGGTATTTTCTTTGTCCCCTTGAGTTGACTTTGCACTCGTATTGATGTTTGGTTACTATTCCACCTTTAGTGGACTTAGTACTGTATGATGGTGAATACTATTTGATAAGTGTAGTGTTTTGAGTGATGGTCAAAGCCAGCCATCACAATATATATATATATATATATATATATATATATATATATATATATATATATATATATATATATATATATATATATATATATATATATATATATAATGAATCTGCATCCTCATATTTCCCTATATGAGTGTCCCATACACGAGTGATTTTTAGTGTTGAATGCATAAAAAGAAAAGACTTAACAGATCAATAACGAATAATGAATAAGTTAAAGGAGAAAGTTACAGCTATAGGATTGTTTTGTTTTTATAGTTATTTATGAAGACGAAAAAAGAACATGAAACCAAACATGATACAAACATATTATAGATGAAGGAGATTTGAAAGTTGTATAACTCTTTTAACTTTACAGAGAATGTCTACAAAAACTCTCTATACTTATAGCTTGGAGATTTTTAGTATACAAAATCACAAAAAAAAAAAGAAATATTTTCAAAGATTATATTAAGCCGAATAGAAAGACAGCTAGACTTCATCAACTAAGAGAGCAGCAGGCTTTAGAAATGAGTATTCAACAACTGACTATATCCATGTAATTATCAAGCTCGTAGAAAAAAATCAGCAGAGTATGGGAAACAACTATGTATGGCATTAATAGATTGTGAGAAAACTTTCGATTTTGTCAAAATTCAGCATTAATGAAAGCCCTTCACAGACAAGGAATAGATAGATATTATGTTAGAACACTTGAAGATATCCATGCAAGAAGTACAGTAACCCTTTAACTATATAAGAATTGTGAAATGAATTAAATAGGGAAACCTAGTCTTTCTTAAATCTTAAATTATTCACAGCGTGCCTAGAGGATTTAAGAATTTTGATTGGGAAGTTCGATGGATTAACATTGATGGACAATACCTTAAAAACTCCAGATTTACAGATGACATAGTTTTATCTAGTGAATCAGTAGAGGAATTGCAAATGATGATAATAGATTTAAATAGAGAAAGCATAGGTGTAGGTCCGAATATGAATATGAGTAAAACTAAGATAATCTTCAATGATAATTCAGAGTCAAAAAATAATTAGGGCAGATATTAAAAGTTTCCACAGGAGATGATATCAAAATTAAAAGAGGAATGAGCATGGGGTTGAGGGCTTTAAAAAAAAAAAAGAGATTTTATACACGAACATAAACAGATACACACAGACACACACAGACACACACGCACACACACACACACACACACACACATATATATATATATATATATATATATATATATATATATATATATATATATATATATATGTATATATATACATACATTATATATACATATATATATATATATATATATATATATATATATATATATATATATATATATATATCCTTGGAAAAATCCGTGCCATGACGGTGCCTTGATGTGATGGTGATGAACCATTTAGTGTGAACACGTCCATTTATTTACATTGAAGAAATTTTGACGAGATGTGATGAGACAATGACGAGATGAATAGTGGGAATACAGAGGATTGTTGAAGGGATGGTGACAGGATGTAATGAGACGGTGAAGTGATGAATAGTGTGAATAAATGGGATGGTTGACAGAACCATAACGTGATGTGATGAATAATATAAAAACATAGCACGGTTGACGGAATGGTGACATGACATGCTGTGATGTGATATGATGAATATCGTGAATACATAGCACGGTTGATGGAACGGTGACGTAAGGTGCTTTGATGTGACGTGATGAATAGTGTGAATACATAGCACGGTTGACAGAAAGGTGACGTGACGTGATGAAACAGTGACATGGTGAATAGTGTGAATACATAGCACGGTTGACGAGACGGTGACTTGACGTGATAAGATGGTGACATGGTGAATAGTGTGAATACATAGCACAGTTGATGAGACGGTGACGTGACGTGATAAGATGGTGACGTGATGAATAGTGTGAATATATAGCACGGTTGATGAGACGATGACGTGATTTGATGAGATGGTGACGTGATGAATAGTTTGAATACATAGCACTCTTGACGGGACGGTGACGTGATGTGATGAGACACTGACATGGTGAATAGTGTGAATACGTAGCATGGTTGACGGGACTGTGACGTGACGTAATGAGACGGTGACGTGGTGAATAGTGTGAATACATAGCACGGTTGACGAGACGGTGACGTAACGTGATAAGATGGTGACGTGAAGAATAGTGTGAATATATAGCACGGTTTATGGGACGTTCACGTGATGTGATGAGACAGTGACATGGTAAATAGTGTGAATACATAGCATGGTTGACGGGACTGTGACATGACGTAATGAGACAGTGACGTGGTGAATAGTGTGAATACATAGCATGGTTGACGAGACGGTGACTTGA
>NC_090731.1:68124376-68131876 GCF_036898095.1 Palaemon carinicauda | reverse complement strand
CATCTTACGGAATATTTGATAAATCTTGCTAAATGTTCGAGAGTTCAAAATAGGGATACATTTTTAGGCATTAAAGTTGCAGTAGTATCCTCTTTTAATATCTATCTATCTATCTATCTATCTATCTATCTATCTATCTATCTATCTATATATATATATATATATATATATATATATATATATATATATATATATATATATATATATATATATATATATATATATATATATATATATGTTACGACCTCAGGTGAGGCCGTTGTGCAAAATCTTTAAAACACTCTGAAAGAGAGGTCAGTGTTTTAAATGCTCAATAAAAAGGGTCAATGGAAACTAAAACACGAGAAAAACTTAACAATGTTTAATATACACATAAAACAACACATGAAAATTATCAGAACATATACAAATATCGGTTAGCCTTGTGACAACAGGACCAAAAATCCCGTCCTTAGAATAAACATACGAAAGGATGACCTAACCTCTAAAATATAAATCCCTAAGATAGATGAATAAATATACAACACATAAGCAATAAATCAGGGGCCCAAATTTAGAACACTTACCTATTACTAAATAAGGTTAGGAGGGAAGGAGGAGAGCACAGTGAAGAAATGCTTAAACTCCTACCTATAGTATAAAGTTAAACCTTATAATTAATAACAGTAATCACAAATCCAAAAAAAAAAAAGTCTCCATATGAAAAGATACTAATAAAGTATAAATATGTATATAAATTATACAAAAAAACACTCTCCAATTATAGAAGGAACGAAGTATTATTTACAACACGGCGGGCGTCTCCCGGTGCTAGGCTAATATTTAAAGCCTCAGGGAACTCTGGCCTAGATTCCCGGCAAAATAACCAGTCATACATCAAAGCACTGCCTGCAGAGGGAGTACTGGAGAACAGGTAAACACTGAGCATAAGCACAGTAACGTCCTCTCAAAACTAAAATGGCTAGAAAATTATTACCTGGACTGTCTCCCTACATGTCTCCTCATGAGCTATCAAGCTCCCCACACAGCTGCAGAGACGAAAGGAAGTGCTGAAAGGATGCAAAGGTGCCCTTCTTGCGTCTGCTCGACCGGGAACAATTTCTGGACTACGGCCTGAGTCCGGAGGAAGTCCACACCCAACACCAGCCAAGTCTAGGCTGAAAAGCTCAGATACACCGTGGGTGGCAGTTCCTCAGCAAAGTACACCAAAGGTAAAGCCGAAGATCCAAGATGAGGTAATCCAAAGTATCCAAATAACAGCTGTAGTAAAAAGGTGTGGGAGGCATTCAAGTCTAGCCCGAACTGTTTTTTATCCTTCTCTCCTGGCAAGGAAGAAAACATTCTCCCCCATGACGACAGTATAAACACACTGACAAAGAAACTGCTAATCGAACTCCACAATCCTTAGAATCTTTGTAAAGAATACAACAGGTGGGGTTAGTAATACATATTAAAATTCATACTACAATACCGGAGAGGAGGCCAACAAATGTCTCTGGCAACACTGCCTTGTCAAAACTTAAAATTTACGATTATTACGGTAATACCTAATAATATATATATATATATATATATATATATATATATATATATATATATATATATATATATATATATATATATATATATATATATATATATATACAGTATATATATATATATATATATATATATATATATATATATATATATATATATATATATATATATATACAGTATATATATATATATATATATATATATATATATATATATATATATATATATATATATATATATATATATATATTCAAATAAGCCATATATATTTTTGATACATTAATGTCTGGATTCTCTTAACGACCTCGGGATCAGAGCCCCAGGCGAAATCGCACAAAGACAAGAGCTTGGGTCCGGCCGGGAATCGAACCCTGGTCGGCAAGCTTGTATAGACAGTGACTAAGCCACTTGGCCACGAAGAAAGATAAAAGTCAATGACATTTCTTCTGTACTTATACCTGTCGAATTCAGGTATTTTGTACTTAGAATTGAAATCAACCCATCTTCACCATCGTAGCCAATTGGTAGTTTGTTACTTGGCATTCAATTAATGATATATATATATATATATATATATATATATATATATATATATATATATATATATATATATATCTATATATTCATATACATATATATATATATATATATATATATATATATATATATATATATATGTATATATAGATATATATATATATATATATATATATATATATATATATATATATGTATATATAGATATATATATATATATATATATATATATATATATATATATATATATATATATATATATATATATACTGTATATATACTGTATATATATAGTTTCTCCATTCATTTTTTGGTGTCGACACGTGTTTCCGATCACTTCACGACCTTTCTTTAGGAGTACATTCTCACATAAGATTACAGTGGTGAAAAGTTGATACAAGAATATCTAGAAATTCAGGGCACATTCTGCCAAAACTTGTGAAAGTTGATATAATCTTAAGAAGTTAATAGTCGTTTGTCCCAGTATTTCCAGAATCATGATACTGGGAAGCCTTCATGGAGGGGCTTTATTAAACGGTTTGGGTGCTACTATAGTCATCACTGCAATTCCAGGCGGAAAAAGCCCCACCCCCTAATGACATCAAAGCCAATCATGTTGACTCCCACTTTATTAGGTTGAAATTTTTAATGTGATATATTGTGACGGCTGATAACGTGGGAAACAATGTGATTGGTTTAGATGTCATCAAGAGGTGGGGCTTATTTCACCCTGAATCTTTGTGGCAAATGTAAAAAGACTGGTATGAACGTAAATATTCGTATTTCATCAACTATCGATGATTGCGTCGTATTTAGTTTATTCTCCAGTTCTATTTTGTTAGAAGTCAATAATTCTATGCTTTCAACGTGCCATGAAAAGCAATATCAAACATTTTTTTTGTATGTCATCTCCTTGATAGATATTCGGTTTATGGCCAACTTACTGAGTAAATTGTGTAGAATTAATAAAAGGTATATACATGTATATTGTGTTTAAATATGGAATAATGAAAAAAATATTATTCAATGCATCCATAAACCAGTATGTTCATGAAATAACAAAGATAGAAAATATGTATGCATCAATCCGAATTTTATTATGAGATGCCTTTCATAAACTCAACTATGCCAAGAACATGGTTTTTGGCGTAATAATTTCGCACAGAGAAGCTCAAAGATCTTGCTAATAATTTCCATGTTCTCTTGAATGTAGAACACGTCTCGCCTTGTTAAGAAAGACACTTTTTTTGAGCTTAATGTTAATGATATACGCCGCGTGAGACGGATATTTCTAAAAGAATGTTTTACGCATTCTTCATTTTTTCTTAGCTCCCTCTTATTCACAGACTATCTCTCTCTCTCTCTCTCTCTCTCTCTCTCTCTCTCTCTCTCTCTCTCTCTCTCTCTCTCTCTCTCTCTCTCTCTCTCTCTCCCTCTCTCTCTCTCTCTTATCCATAAAGGCCACTTCAGGTTGGTTACGAGGTTCGATTGTTGTGAGCGATAAGACATTTATATATATATATATATATATATATATATATATATATATATATATATATATATATATATATTTATATATATATATATATATATATATATATACATATATATATATATATATATATAAATATATATATATATATATATATATATATATATATATATATATATATATATATATATATATATATATATATATATATGCCCCCTGTGGTCGTGGGGGCATAAAAACAATTAGAATAGCGCCAACGTTATCCCTGCGTGTCGTAAGAGGCGACTAAAAGGGACGGGACGAGGGGGCTGGGAACCCCCTCTCCTGTATAAAAATCCTGTGAGACATCATCAAAGAGATGGAGCTGGGGGGAGAGTGACTGCTCCCCACACTCTAGTTTTGGGGTGTTTGAATGTGCGTGGATGTAGTACGATAGAGAGTAAAAGATGTGAGATTAGAAGTATGTTTAGAAGTAGAAGGATGGATGTATTGGCCTTGTGTGAGACAAAGATGAAAGGAAAGGGTGAAGTGATGTTTGGTGAAATGTCTGATAGAGTATATGGGATTGAAAGGGGAAGAGCCAGAGAGGGTGTGGCTTTATTGCTGAGTGAATGGATGATAGGTAAAGTAGTGGAATGGAAGGAGATATCATCTAGGTTAATGTGGGTAAGGGTTAGGTTGGGTAGGGAATGTTAGGCGTTTGACAGTGCGTATGGGCAAGGTAGTGAGAAAAGTGGAGAAGAGCGGAATGAGTTCTGGAATGAATTAACTAGGTGTGTAGAAGGACTGGGTAGAAGGAATTATGTAGTTGTCATGGGTGACTTAAATGCTAGAGTGGGCGCTGGAGAGGTAGAAGGTGTCATTGGGAAGTATGGCGTACCAGGTAAAAATGAGAGTGGTGAGAGACTGGTAAATATGTGTGTTGAACAAGAGATGGTAATAAGTGCTAGGTTTTTTAAAAAGAAAGATAAAAATAAGTATACCTGGGTAAGAGTGGCAAAAGGAAGAGTAGTAGAAAGGGCAGTAATGGATTATGTGTTGATAACTAAAAGAATGTTTGGAAGATTGAAAGACGTGCACGTGTTTAGGGGTATGGCTAACAGTATGTCTGATCATTTTTTGGTGGAAGGAAAATTAGTTGTAGCAAAAGAGTGGGGGAATAGAGTAGGTGGATGTAAAAGGGAGCTAGTGAGGGTTGAAGAGCTAATAAAACCGGGGGTTAAAAGTAAATATCAGGAAAGGTTGAAAATGGCATATGACGAGGTGAGAGTAAGAGAAACTGGTAATTTAGAGGAGGAGTGGAAGTTAGCAAAAGAAAATTTTGTTCGGATTGCAAGTGATGTATGTGGCAAGAAGGTTGTTGGAGGCAGCATGAGGAAGGGCAGTGAATGGTTGAATGAAGGAGTGAAGGTAAAAGTGGAAGAGAAAAAGAGGGCTTTTGAAGAATGGCTGCAGAGTAATAGTATAGAGAAGTATGAAAAATATAGAGAGAAAAATGGGGAAGTAAAGCGCAAGGTACGTGAGGCAAAGAGGGCAGCTGACCTGATTTGGGGTCAGGGACTGGGTCATTCATACGAAGAGAATAAGAAGAAGTTTTGGAAAGAAGTGAAGAGAGTAAGGAAGGCTGGCGCAAGAATTGAAGAGACAGTGAAAGAGGGAGATGGAAGATTGTTAAAAGGAGAGGAGGCAAGGGAAAGGTGGGCGGAATATTTTGTAAGTTTGCTGAATGTTGAGGATAATAGGGAGGCAGATATAATTGCTGTTCCAGGTGTTGAGGTGCCAGTGATGGGAGATGAGAATGAGAGAGAGATTAAAATAGAGGAAGTGAGGAGAGCACTAGATGAAAAGAGAGTAGGAAAAGCATCTGGTATGGATGGTGTGAAAGCTGAGATGTCAAAGGAAGGGGGTGTGACTGTACTTGAATGGTTGGTGAGATTGTTTAATATGTGTTTTGTGTTGTCAATGGTACCAGTAGATTGGGTTTGTGCATGTATTGTACCACTATATTAGGGTAAGGGAGATGTGCATGAGTGTTGTAATTCAAAAGGTATTAGGTTGTTGAGTGTAGTTGGAAAAGTGTATGGTAGAGTAATGATTAATAGGATTAAGGATAAAACAGAGAATGCAATCTTGGAAGTACAGGGTGGTTTTAGAAGAGGTAGGGGTTGTATGAATCAGATTTTTACAGTTAGGCAGATATGCAAGAAATATTTAGCAAAAGGTAAAGAGGTGTATGTTGCGTTTATGGATCTGGAGAAAGCATAGGATACAGTTGATAGGGAAGCAATGTGGAATGTGATGAGGTTATATGGAGTTGGTGGAAGGTTGTTGCAAGCAGTGAAAAGTTTCTACAAAGGTAGTAAAGCATGTGTTAGAATAGGAAATGAAGCGAGCGATTGGTTTCCGGTGAGAGTGGGGCTGAGACAGGGATATGTGATGTCACCGTGGTTGTTTAACTTGTATGTTGATGGAGTGGTGAGAGAGGTGAATGCTCGAGTGCTTGGACGAGGATTAAAAGTGGTAGGCGAGAATGATCATGAATGGGAGGTAAATCAGTTGTTGTTTGCGGATGATACTGTACTGGTAGCAGACACAGAAGAGAAGCTTGACCGACTAGCGACAGAATTTGGAAGGGTGTGTGAGAGAAGGAAGTTGAGAGTTAATGTGGGTAAGAGTAAGGTTATGAGATGTGCGAGAAGGGAAGGTGGTGCAAGGTTGAATGTCATGTTGAATGGACAGTTACTTGAGAAGGTGGATCAGTTTAAGTACTTGGGGTCGTTTGTTGCAGCAAATGGTGGAGTGGAAGCAGATGTACGTCAGAGAGTGAATGAAGGTTGCAAAGTGTTGGGGGCAGTTGAGGGAGTAGTAAAAAATAGATGGTTGGGCATGAATGTAAAGAGAGTTCTGTATGAGATAGTGATTGTACCAACTGTGATGTATGGATCGGAGTTGTGGGGAATGAAAGTGATGGAGAGACAGAAATTGAATGTGTTTGAGATGAAGTGTCTAAGGAGTATGGCTGGTGTATCTCGAGTAGATAGGGTTAGGAACGAAGTGGTGAGGGTGAGAACGGGTGTAAGAAATGAGTTAGCGGCTAGAGTGGATATGAATGTGTTGAGGTGGTTTGGCCATGTTGAGAGAATGGAAAATGGCTGTCTGCTAAAGAAGGTGATGAATGCAAGAGTTGATGGGAGAAGTACAAGAGGAAGGCCAAGGTTTAGGTGGATGGATGGTGTGAAGAAAGCTCTGGGTGATAGGAGGATAGATGTGAGAGAGGCAAGAGAGCGTGCTAGAAATAGGAATGAATGGCGAGCGATTGTGACGCAGTTCCGGTAGGCCCTGCTGCTTCCTCCGGTGCCTTAGATGACCGCGGAGGTAGCAGCAGTAGGGGATTCAGCATTATGAAGCTTCATCTGTGGTGGATAATGTGGGAGGTTGGGCTGTGGCACCCTAGCAGTACCAGCTGAACTCGGCTGAGTCCCTGGTTAGGCTGGAGGAATGTAGAGAGTAGAGGTCCCCTTTTTGTTTTGTTTCATTGTTGATGTCGGCTACCCCCCAAAATTGGGGGAAGTGCCTTTGGTATATATATATATATATATATATATATATATATATATATATATATATATATATATATATATATATATATATATATATATATATATATATATATATATGTATATACTGTTACGGACAATCTGCAACCCTTGCTCCTGGCTGAAGCCCTTACCAAACGTGGACGATACGCTACCGGTATCATCTCCACTAACATGAGGGAGCCAGACAATGGATTGAAGAAAGAGGATTCAAGTAACATAAATTTTTTTTGTTTTCAATACTTTGGTTTTCAACACTTTAGAAGAACATTCTATTTTTTTTTTTTTTTTTTTTTTTTTTTTTTCAAGGAATCGTGATAATCTCAGAAATAATGT
>NC_090731.1:68109376-68116876 GCF_036898095.1 Palaemon carinicauda | reverse complement strand
AAAGATTTAATAAAAGTGCATTATAGACCTAAGAAGTTATGGATATTTGTACAAACTATTACTCATATCATTTATTTATTGATGTTTTTCTAAACTACCATTCCTATTTGTACCCATACCTTTAATTGACAATTGATTTTACGGTCAAATTGTAACTTTTATAACTGTTTGAAATTGAAATTATTGGACAGTAAATCAAAATAATGAATTGTCAATTCTAGACGCAAACCTCTAATAAACTACGTCATTTTGTCCAGGTCTTTTATGAAATGCCGTATACCATACCTCATTCAGGAAGTAAATTCACAGAGGAATGATTATATTGGTGTTTTTGTTAATATATGATCTTAATTGGTTATATTACAATTATGAAACACTAAATTTTACCTGTAACTTAAAGTAAATGTGAGGTTTTGATGATACTTGATTAAAATTTAACTGTAATATACATCCGAGCCGCTGTGCTTTTATATTTAAAAACAAGCATTTCTGTAAGTATTAAACAATGAGGAAACTCAGTATTAATACCCTTATCATATAATTACTCTTTCATGGTAATCATTATAACAATATAAAAGCGCTAAGGATCTAAGTCCATTATCAACTGAAGTAAGGAGCATTTGTTGTAACAAAAAGCAGCAAGTCCTTTGTCATTAGAAATTTGATGTGAGTTGTCCTAGTGGAAACTTCTTAATAGTTCATTTGTTTATTTTCATTACTTTTCACCTCTCACATCTTTGGGATATACTGTATATTACCAAAGGGAAATTCAATATTAAATGCCATTGTTGTTGATGTTTACTTCTATTAAATTCACAAGTGTTAATGAAAAATAGTTATCATTGAGAAAAATAAATATGCAATGAGAAGCCCGAGGGACCATCTTGTATAGTTACATTTTCACCATGTAATAAATACTAAAGTATTCTATTTTTCACATGCTCATATCTCTCTCTCTCTCTCTCTCTCTCCTCTCTCTCTCTCTCTCTCTCTCTCTCTCTCTCTCTCTCTCTCTCTCTCTCTTTCCACGAACCTCTGCTGCTGCTCCTAGTACCTCAATCTTTTTCATAACATCCCATGTCTCTTCAGGCAATTCTGACATTTTATTTATATATATTTCTGCCCTGGCTCTTTCCACTAAAGTTTCAACTCTCTCGTATTCACCCCCATTCAGCTTCCAAGTTTCCCTCATACTATTCCCGGAAGGGGCATCTATTTTCCTTACTTTATTTACCCTAAAATCTGATACCATCAGTTCATGTTGAGCTACATCGGATTCATTGGAATAGTCTTACAATCCACCCATGAAAATGTTTTCTTGAAATATCTAATTTTTCCTTGTCTCCTTTCCTTACTGATCTATATAAACCTAGGGGCTCCAATAGGGGAAAATAGCCCAATAAAGAAAGGAAATATGGAAATAGAATTTGTGAGAAGTAATGAACAATTAAAATTAAATATTTTAAGAACAATAACAATATTAAAGCAGATCTTTCATATAAATACTATAAAATACTTCTCTAAATGGTGTTATCTGTTTATTAAAAGGCATCACAACTGAAACTGATGTCATCTCTCAAAGTTACACAGGGGGCATTTTATGTAGTCGCTCTCAGAATATCTGTACAACTGACCTACAAATATCGAAATTAAACTATTTATTTCCATCAAAGATGATGCTAAAATTTGGTCTTTTCCAGAACGTCTGTGACATACAGACTTTGACAGGTCTTACAGTCTGCAGTACAATAGACTATATATTCTCATCAACTGAACATATGAAAACAACAGCCTATTAGCATAATCAACTTGGTAGTATTATGAATATGATTAGTATGACCACCAAGCCGCCAGACTTTAACAGAAAACAGCAAATTCTCAATATAAAACGTATTGAATTCTAGCATATCTGAACAATCAGTTAAAGTGAAGCAAATTTTGTTAATTTTGCAGTGGTAAGGGACAGTGACATTGCCCGAGCAATCCGGATAATGGCCTAGAAACTGGCCATATCAGCGGCCAAGCCTCTTCTCTTCACCCAAGCTAGGACCAGGGAGGGCCAGGCAGTGGCTGCTGATTACTCAGCAGATGGACCTATAGGCTCCCCCAATCCCCCAACCTTAGCTCGCAAGGATGGTAAGATTGCAGATACTAATGGCACTAACGAATCTGAGCGGGACCCGAATCCCAGTCTGGCAAACACCAGACAGCGACGTTACCAATCAGGCCACAACAACCTTAAGCTATGATGCTTTGTTAACATTCCTTACTACCATCACCGAGCATTCAAGACACTTCATATTGTTACAAAAATGCTTTAACACACGTGTAAAAGCATTTGACAAAGTAGGGCACAAACGTTTAAAAAAAAATATTGCAATCCTGAAAACGTTTCATGTGAATGAAGGGGAGACTTCTCACAAATTGCTTAATTGTATTTCAGTTTGTAACTCGAAAACTGTTACATATTGACTATGAGAGTCGATGGCTGTGGAATCCTTCCAAAAATTGGTTAACAGTATTCCAATGGGAAACGATTGATTGCACTGCACGATTTATTCCTGTTCTGAGATAAATGACAAAAAAGGAAAGAGGTGCTCGAGAGATAGATGTTAGAGGTAGAAACTGGAGCTTCCTAGCATTATAAGTCCTTTTTTTTCCTTTTGTTTATTGGATATCTCAAAAAAAAAAACATAACAAGGGAATCCCCCTATTCTTATATATTTTTATCTTTTTGTATTAATTTTCTGTCAGTGTGTCTGTCTGTCTGTCTCAAATCATATGAATTTCGTAATCATCTGCTCTTGCACAACTAAACTCTCTCTTTCACCTCTTCCAACGAAATTGAAAGGAGGTTATGTTTTCACCCCCTGTTTGTCCGTTTATCCGTTAGTCTATTTGCATGTTTGTTTGTTAGTGAACAACTTCCTGGCCGTAATTTTACTCAAAAAGTAGTGAAACTTTCAGGGATTAATTGCTATGTTGAGAAGTGGAAGTTCTTCAATTTAAAAAGTCCTACGTCAAAGGTCTAGGTCAACATCAAGCTAAAGGTCGATCAAATACGCCTGCGGATTAAATTGATTCTGAGGAAGGCAAGCTGGTTTCGAGAAATGAGGTAGTTCAGAAATGTTATTAAATGAAGCCTTCCTGAAGCTTGCAGTATTCAAAATTTTATTCCTAATTCAACGCTTCTGATATTATAATCTGTAGTTTAAAATTACCCCATCTATTTTGCTTGTAGATTAAGAATCAGATTACCACAGAGCTCTGCTGTAAATACAGATACTATTAAATAAGCACAAATTTATAATTAAAAGTATTATGTTCATTCAAAATCTGTGAGTGTATGTTCTATATAAATTATACTGTACAGACACCCTCCGTCAAGTGTGTTTCTATGTCTATAAAGCCTTTGTATCTATTTCACGCTTTTGTATTTAAATTCGAGATCTTTTGCTCTGTATCAGTAAACGCGGAATTCTCCGCTCTTTCTTCAGATGAGATAATCAAATAGGTACATTTTATATTAAGATTATTATACAATGACTTTTTTACCAAAAGAAACACTAATTTAAACCCAAGCCTGGCTAATCCCCCTCAGGCATTTTTGTGCTACTTTTACGTCCCCACATTTCGATGTAGTCCAGCTCTCTCGTCAATAAACTCTCAGTGTCTGAAACTGTCTTTCTGTAACCTCACACCTGGTGACCCTGGAGCAGAAATGCCCTTGGACACTCATTTCCATTAGCAGACCGAAATGGCGCTCGCTTGTGTGTTTTGGATCGTGAGGTACAAAGAGACCGCCAATAACGGTATAAATACGGCACTCTCACGAGTGTTTTGGCGATTTTACGATGCCTAACAACGAGTTTCACAGTTTCGCGGCCGACAAGACAACAGTATCTGCCCCACCCGCAACCTTGCCCGCTGAACAAAATGCCAATATGGCAAACATCAAGCTCCCACTGTTCTCACACAAAACTGTCTCGGCATGGCTGACCCGTGCAGATGTTCAATTTTGCATCGCGGGAATCACCCGGGAGATCGACCTTGCCAACCTCATACTGTCAGCGCTACTAGAAGACGTTTTCGACAGGTGGGCACAATGGATCGAGTCACGGGCAGGTCATCCATTATACAAAGAACTTTGGGCAAAGTTTATAGAGTTCTACTCTCCGCCCGTACCTGAACGTGCCCACAGAATTTTCGACATAATGCAGCAACCCCTTGGGGACCAATCTCCGACAGAAGCATGGGAAGAATTGCAGAATTTAATTTTCCTCCCGACCGAGACGCAGACGGAAACAGAAGGAAGATTAACTTAGACCAGAAGTCAGGACCCAACTCCCGCAACCCTACCAGCTGGAAACAGACAACAGGCAGCATTTCTTCGACGCGGCTAGAATTTCAAAGCTTGCCGCAACCAACATCATCAGCGAAGTATCAGTGGAAGATTCCAACGCATCCCAAACCTGCCCCGTCATCACAAGGCCAAACTACCACTACCATGAACTAGCATGGTGTTTCTACCATAAAAGATTCGGTAAAGATGCAAGACATTGCGTGCTGCCATGCTCATTTCAGAAAAAACGGCCCAGGCCGCAACGCAGAGTGGCTGCCACTTTCGCCCCCACGCACACGGCTTTCTACATCAAAGACGGCCTCTCAAGCAAAAGATTCCTGGTAGACACAGGGGCCAACTACTCCATATTGCCGCCTACAAAATCCGAAAAGAATCAACCAATTGACTCTTCAACAAGCCTTACAGCAGCCAACGGAACACTGCTTATTACAAAGGCCTTTCACTTGGAATTCTATCATCGCCGATGTTACAAACCCTATCCTGGGAGCAGATTTCCTAGGCCATCACGGACTCCTGGTCGACATCGCCCAGAAAAGATTAATAGACATTAAGTCATTCCAATCCACAGCATTAACCCAAGAACCTTCAATGCCCGCCGCTCACTCTGTTTCTACCCACAGATACAACATCCTCCGCCATGAATTCCCAGACGTATTCAAGCCCGTGTTAGGACTGACAACAGGAAAACCCGCTTAGCACGGCATCTACCACTACATAATAACAAAGGGCCCGCCAACGCATGCAAAGTTCCGCCGCCTACCACCTAACAAACTCCACAATGCAAAACAGGCCTTCAAGGAGATGGAAAGAATGGGCGTATGCAGGAAGGCCTCCAGCTCATGGGCCTCCCCTCTACACATATGGTCAGGAAATCAGACGGGACATGGCCTCCGTGCGGAGATTACAGACGACTTAACCTCGTCACCACACCTGACCATTATCCTTTGCCCAACATCCAGGACCTCACTGGGGCCCTGAATGGGGCAAAAATCTTCTCTAAAATGGATCTTTTGCAATCCTATTTTCAGGTTCCTGTCAACCAAGATGACATTCCAAATACCGCTATTATCACCCCCTTTGGCACCTACGTCTTCGCATACTCCACTTTTGGACTCAGGAACGCCGGAGCGACGTTCCAGCTTCGTACGGACAGCATCCTTGGGGACTTGCCATTTTGCTGCTGCTACGTAGTAGACATCCTGATATTTTCAAAATCGCAATACGAATATCTTCATCCCGTTCGAACTGTTCTTCATCAACTCCAGGACAACGGGCTAATCATACGATTTGACAAGTTCACTTTCGGCGCCGATTCCATCGACATCGTGGTCCACAAAATCTCCAACGAAGGCGTACGTCCCCTAACATCAAAACCAAGATAATAGAAGAATTCCCATCACCAAAAACCATCAAAGAACTACAGGAATTCCTCTGAATGGTTAATTATTACAGGCTTTTTATCCCTAACATTGCAGGCATCTCAGCGCCACTGTCCGATGCCCTGAAGTGTAAACCGAAATCGTTGTCCTGGAACGCAGAGCAGCAGTCAGCATTAAAAAGACGAAGGCCCCCCTCGCCAAAGCTACAACGTGGCCTTCGTCACCCCAGGAGCACACCTGCAGCTGACCACCGATGCCAGCAACACAGCCTCTGGAGCCTCCTTAGAACAAGTGGTCAACGGCGCCCTGCAGCCTATCGCCTTCTTCAGAAAAAAACTTAACTGCGCCAACCAAAGGTACAGTACTTTCGACCGAGAGCCCCTTGCAGTCTAAACAGAGGTAAAACATTTCAAGTACCTTTTAGAAAACAAGTAATGCCTGGTTAGCCTGTCAACAGAGACACCTTGCCGCCATCGCAGAATTTGGATGCATACTCCAATACGTACCAAGGAAGAAAAACCCAGTGACCGACGTCTTCTCCAGGATAGAAATAAACGGCATCTACCTCGGCATTGACTACGAGGACCTGGCACATGAGCAACAACTCTACCAAGAAACACCAGCCTACCGGACAGCCATCACAGCTTAAAATGGGAAGATGTCCTGTTTAGGGTCATCTAACACGGCCCTCCTCTGCGACGTCAGTACTGGCCGTCCCAGGCCCCTGGTACCCTCCTTTCAAAGAAAAGCCATCTTCAATGTAGTACACTCACTCTCCCATCCCTCGAACAGAACAACGGTAAGAATCATATCCAGCAAATTCATATGGCACGGGATGAAGGATATCATCCGGTGCACCCACAGCTGCATCAACTGCCAAACAAGCATAATTTCCCGACACACAGTATCAGGAATCAGTTACTTCAAGCAACCCATGAGACATTTCGGCCATGTGCACATCAATGTCATTGGCCCCCTTCCCAATTCCGGAAGGGACTGCTTCCTGTTGACAGTCATCGACAGGTTCGCCCGGTGTATTGAAGCAACCCCCTGCCAAGATTCATCAACACCCTCCTGTGTCAACACCCTCCTTTTAAGTTGGATAAGCAGGTTCGGCGTTTCAGACAACGTTACAACCGACAGAGGGCTGGCCTTCCTTTCAGATGTCTAGGGCACCCTCACAAAATCACTTGGGATCACCGCCCACAGCACAACCTCCAACAACCCCCGCTGAGAAAGGAATGGTCGAATGGGCCCATCGGTCCCTTGAAGCTTTCCCGATGGCCCGTTGCTCTGAACACAGCTGGAAGGCCCAGTTACCCTTCATCCTCCTAGGACTACGCACCGCCCCCCCAGATCCAACGGAGAACCTTCATCAGCAGAAAAAGTTTATGGAGAAAACATAGGCATGCCAGGAGAATTCTTCCCGGCGCCATCCAACGAAAGCGACTAGACCCAGAAAGAATCAGAAACGGCGTAAGCAAATTCACCCTGTGTCACTAAACTTTCAACGACACAACAAAAACGTTCAAGCCGCAAGATCCACGGACGTGCGAGTTCGTTTTCATCCGTGACGTCACCTACCGACCCCTACTAAGACGGCAATACAAAGGACCCTACCGAGTCATCAACAGAAACCCCAAGGCACACTTTCTACTCATCCACGGAAGAGAAGACTGGATCTCGATTAACAGGTTAAAGCCAGCATTTATCATTAATGACGAAAAATTCAGGGACAAAACAGGTCGTTGACCAAGG
>NC_090731.1:68089376-68096876 GCF_036898095.1 Palaemon carinicauda | reverse complement strand
GATTTCAACCTCCTTTAATGCATTAAAAACCGACTATGTTTGAACCCTTTGAGAATTTACATTATTATTGTGCTGGGTTCGTAACTGTTTTCGAATCCTTTCCATAAGTAGACAGATCGTGGAGTTTCCATCTGTACGATTTAGATAATCTTATGAAAAGCTCCATCCAGAATAAAAGTATTAATAAATTTGCATGATAGACCTACAAAGTTTTGAATCTTCGTACAAACTGTTACTCATCTCGTTTATATATTGATGTTCTCCTAAACTATCATTCCTATTTGTACCCATACCTTTAATTGACAATTGATTTTACGGTCAAATTGTAACTTTGATAACTGTTTGAAATTGAAATTATTAGACAGTAAATCAAAATAATGAATAGTCAATTGTAGACGCAAACCTCTACTAAACTACGTCATTTTGTCCTGGTCTTTTATGAAATGCCGTATACCATCCCTCATTCAGGAAGTAAATTCATAGAGGAATGATTATTGGTGTTTTTGTTAATATATGCTCTTACTTGGTTATATTACAGATATGAAACACTAAATTTTACCTGTACCTTAAAGTGAATGTGAGGTTTTGATGATACTTGATTAAAATTTAACTGTAATATACATCCGAGCCGCTGTGCTTTTATATTTAAAAACAAGCATTTCTGTAAGTATTAAACAATGAGGAAACTCAGTATTAATACCCTTATCATATAATTACTCTTTCATGGTAATCATTATAACAATATAAAAGCGTTAAGGATCTAAGTCCATTATGAACTGAAGTAAAGGAGCATTTGTTGTAACAAAAAGCACCATTGATTAAATAATCCACGTACGTGACATTATTTTTAGAACACTCTCCTTGCCAATCCTTCATCATTAGAAATTTGATGTGAATTGTCCTAGTGGAAACTTCTTAATAGTTCATTTGTTTATTTTCATTACTTTTCACCTCTCACATCTTTGGGATATACTGTATCTTACCAGAAGTAGAATTCAATATTAAATGCCATTGTTGTTGATGTTTACTTCTATTTAATTCACAAGTGCTAATGAAAAATAGTTATCTTTGAGAAAAATAAATATCCAATTAGAAGCCCGAGGGACCATCTTGTATAGTTGCATTTTCACCATGTAATAAGTACTAAAGTATTTAATTTTTTTACATGCTCATATCTCTCTCTCTCTCTCTCTCTCTCTCTCTCTCTCTCTCTCTCTCTCTCTCTCTCTCTCTCTCTCTCTCTCTCTCTCTCTCTTTCCACGAACCTCTGCTGCTGCTCCTAGTACCTCAATCTTTTTCATAACATCCCATGTCTCTTCAGGCAATTCTGACATTTTATTTATATATATTTCTGCCCTGGCTCTTTCCACTAAAGTTTCAACTCTCTCGTATTCACCCCATTCAGCTTCCGAGTTTCCCTCATACTGTTCCCGGAAGGGGCATCTATTTTCCTTACTTTATTAACCCTAAAATCTGATACCATCAGTTCATGTTGAGCTACATCGGATTCATTGGAATAGTTTTACAATCCATATTGATTTTCTTTGTCGAATCTTAATCAGCACATGAAAATGTTTTCTTGAAATATCTAATTTTTCCTTGTCTCCTTTCCTTAGTGGTCTATATAAACCTAGGGGCTCCAATAGGGAAAAATAGCCCAGTAAAGAAAGGAAATATGGAAATAGAATTTGTGAGAAGTAATGAACAATTAAAATTATATATTTTAAGAACAATAACAATATTAAAGCAGATCTTTCATATAAATACTATAAAAAAGAGAGAAAATAAATCTTCTTTCTCAGAAATACTTCTCTAAATGGTGTTATCTGTTTATTAAAAGGCATCACAACTGAAACTGATGTCATCTCTCAAAGTTACACAGGGGGCATTTTATGTAGTCGCTCTCAGAATACCTGTACAACTGACCTACAAATATCGAAATTAAACTATTTATTTCCATCAGTGATGATGCTAATAATTTGGTCTTTTCCAGAACGTCTGTGACATACAGCCCACTTTGACAGGTCTTAGAGTCTGCAGTACAATAGACTATATATTGTCATCAACTGAACATATGAAAGTAACAGCCTATTAGCATAATCAACTTGGTAGTATTATGAATATGATTAGTATGACCACCAAGCCATCAGACTTTAACAGAAAAAAGCAAATTCTCAATATAAAACGTATTGAATTCTAGCATATCTGAACAATCAGTCAAACTAAAGCAAATTTTGTTAATTTTGCAGAGGCAAGGGACGGTGACATTGTCCGAGCAATCAAGATAATGCCCTAGAAACTAGCCATATCAGCGCCCAAGCCTCCTCTCCACCCAAGCTAGGACCAGGGAGGGCCAGGCAGTGGCTGCTGATTACTCAGCAGATAGACCTATAGGCTCCCCCAATCCCGCAACCTTAGCTTGCAAGGATGGTAAGATTGCAGACACAAATGGCACTAACGAGTCTGAGCGGGACCTGAACCCCCGTCTGGCAAACACCAGACAGCGACGTTAACAATCAGGCCACAACAACCTTGAGCTATGATTCTTTTGTTAACATTCCTTACTACCATCACCGAGCATTCAAGACACTTTATATTGTTACAAAAAATGCTTTAACACACATGTAAAAGCATTTGACAAAGTAGGGCGCAAATGTTTAGAAATAATTATTGCAATCCTGAAAACGTTTCATGTGAATGAAGGGGAGACTTCTCACAAATTGCTTAATCGTACTTTAGTTTGTAACTCGAAAACTGTTACATATTGACTATGAGAGTCGATGGCTGTGGAATCCTTCCAAAAATTGGTTAACAGTATTCCAATGGGAAACGATTGATTGCACTGCACGATTTATTCCTGTTCTGAGATAAATGGCAAAAAAGGAAAGAGGTGTTCGAGAGATAGATGTTAGAGGTAGAAACTGGAGCTTCCTAGCATTATAAGTACTTTTTTTTCTTTTGTTTATTTCATATCTCAAAAAAAAGTAAATAAAAAAAAGAAAACATATAACAAGGGAATCCCCTATTCATTTATATTTTTATCTTTTTGTATCAAAGTTCTGTCAGTGTGTCTGTCTGTCTCAAATCATACGAAATTCATAATCATCTGCTCTTGCACAACTAAACTTTTTTCACCTCTTCCAACGAAATTGAAAGGAGGTTATGTTTTTACCCCCTGTTTTTCCGTTTATCCATTTTTCGGTTTGCATGTTTTTTTGTGAACAACTTCCTGGCAGCAATTTTACTCAAGATTAGTGAAACTTTCTGGGATTTATTGCTATGTTTAGAAGTGGAAGTTATTTAATTTTAAAAGTCCTACGTCAAAGGTCAAGGTCAAGATCAAGCAAAAGGTCGACCGAATTCCCTCCCTTAACCCCAAGCTCGTCACACAGACTTTATATACTCCTGTGGTTTCAATTGATTCTGGGGAAGGCAAGCTGGTTTCGAGAAATGAGGTACTTCAGAAATGTTATTGAATGAAGCCTTCCAACAGCTTGCAGTATTAAAAATTTTATTCCTAATTCAACGCTTCTAATATTATAGTCCTTAGTTTGAAATTACCACATTTATTTTACTTGTAGATTAGGAATTAGATTACCACAGAGCTCTGCTGTAAATACAGATACTGTTAAATAAGTGCTAATTTATAATTAAAAGTATTATGTTCATTCAAAATCTGTGAGTGTATGTTCTATATAAATGATACTGTACAGACACCTTCCGTGAAGTGTGTTTATATATATATATATAAACCCTTTGTATTTAAATTCGAAATCTTTTGTTTTGTATCAGTAAACGTGGAATTCTCCGCTCTTTCTTCTGATGTGATAATCAAATATATACATTTCATATTAAGATTATTATTCAATGATTTTTGTACCAAAAGAAACAAAAATTTAAAGCCTAGCTAATCCGCCACAGGAATTCTCTGTGCTACTTTTACGTCCGCATATCTCGATGTAGTCCGACTCCCTCGTCAACAAACTCCACCCCACCTGCGACCTTGCCCGCTGAACAATACGTCAACCTGGCGAACATCAAGCTCCAGCCGTTCTCACACAAAAATGTATCGGCATGGTTGACCCGTGCAGACGTTCAATTTTGCATCGCGGCACTCACTCAGGAGACCGACCTTGTCAACCTCATACTGTAAGCGCTACCAGAAGACGTTTTTGACAGGTGGGCATAATGGATCGAGTCCCAGGTATGTCATCCATTATACACAGAACTTCGGATAAAGCTTATAGAGCTCTACTCTTCGCCCGTACCTGAACGTGCCCAAAGAATTTTCAACATAATGCAGCAACCCCTTGGGGGCCAGTCTCCGACAAAAGCATGGAAAGAATTGCAGAATTTAATTTTCCTCCCGACCGAGACGCAGACAGAAACCGAAGGAAGATCGACCTAGACAGAGAAATTTTCCTACGTCACCTTCCACCAGAAGTCAGGACCCAACTCCCGCAACCCCACCAGTTGGAAACATACGACCTTATCAGGAAATTGCAGCATCTCTTCGACGCGGCTTGAACTTTAAATCCTGCCGCATCAGCGAAGTATCAGCGTAAAATTCCACCCCAGACCAAACCTGCGCTGTCATCACAAGGCCAAACTACTGCAACCACGAACTAACATGGTGTTTCTACCATAAAAGATTCGGTAAAGATGCTGCCCTGCTCATTTCCAAGAATCGGCCCAAGTGGCCCCGCAAAGTGGCCACAACTTTCGCCCGCACTCACACGGCTTTCTACATCAAAGATGGCCTCTCAAGCAAAATATTCCTGGTAGACACAGCGGTCACCCACTCCATATTGCCGCCTACATAAGCTGAAAACAATCAACCAATTAACTCTTCAACAAGCCTTACAGCAGCCAACGGCACACGTATAAAGAGTTACGGGACAAAACAGATGAGACTCTGCTTATTACAAAGGCCTTCCCTTTGGAATTTTATCATCGCTGATGTTACAAACCCTATCCTGGGAGCAGATATCCTAGGCCATCACGGACTCCTGGTCGACATCGCCCAGAAAAGATGAAAAGACATTGATTCATTCCAATCCACAGCCTTAACCCTAGGACCTTCAATGCCTGCCACTCCCTCTGTTTCTACCCACAGATACAACATCCTCCCCCATGAATTCCCGGACGTATTCTAGCCCGAGTTACGACTGACGACAGGAAAACCCACTAGGCACGGCTTCTACCACCACTAAATAACGAAGGGCCCGCCAACACATGCAAAGTTCCGCCGCCTACCACCTAACAAACTCCACAATGCAAAACAGGCCTTCCAGGAGATGGAAAGAATGGGTGTATGCAGGAAGGACTCCAGCCCATGGGCCTCCCCTCTACACATATGGTCAGGAAATCAGGCGGGACATGGCCTCCGTGCGGAGATTACAGACGACTTAACCTCGTCACCACACCTGACCATTATCCTTTGCCCAACATCCAGGACCTCACTGGGGCCCTGAATGGGGCAAAAATCTTCTCTAAAATGGATCTTTAGCAATCCTATTTTCAGGTTCCTGTCAACCAAGATGACATTCCAAATACCGCTATTATCACCCCCTTTGGCACCTACGTCTTCGCATACTCCACTTTTGGACTCAGGAACGCCGGAGCGACGTTCCAGCTTCGTACGGACAGCATCCTTGGGGACTTGCCATTTTGCTGCTGCTACGTAGTAGACATCCTGATATTTTCAAAATCGCAATACGAATATCTTCATCCTGTTCGAACTGTTCTTCATCAACTCCAGGACAACGGGCTAATCATACGATTTGACAAGTGCACTTTCGGCGCCGATTCCATCGACATCCTGGTCCTCAAAATCTCCAACGAAGGCGTACGTCCCCTAACATCAAAAACCAAGATAATAGAAGAATTCCCATCACCAAAAACCATCAAAGAACTACAAGAATTCCTCGGAATGGTTAATTATTAAAGGCTTTTTATCCATAACATTGCAGGCATCTCAGCGCCATTATCCTTTGCACAACATCCAGGACCTCAACGGGCCCCTGAATGGGGGAAAAATCTTCTCTAAAATTTCACGTATTTGTATTTAAATTCGAGATCTTTTGTTCTGTATCAGTAAACGCGGAATTCTCCGCTCTTTCTTCTGATGTAATAATCAAATATGTACATTTTATATTGAGATTATTATTCAATGATTTATGTACCCAAAGAAACACAAATTTGAACCTAAGCCTAACTAATCCACCTCAGGCATTCTCTGTGCTACTTTTACGTCCGCACATCTCGATGTAGTCTGGCTCTCTCATCAATAAACTCTCAGTGTCGGAAACTGTCTCTCTGTATCCTCACAATACTTATAACTGATTGCTATAGGTGTAGCAGCACATTCTAATTTAATCATTATTTTTATAAGGGTATCGATCAGAATTTTAGCAACGATTTCCCACCAAGCAATAATAATCCCAATTGGCAAGAATAAACTTAGTTTATTAATGGGGATTAAATAAAAAAAGAATTTGAAAGTATTTTTGATTTGGATTCTAAATATCTCTCTGTAATATCTTTTTTCGAGGGTACACTCAAGCACACAATTTCTCCCCCCCCCTTTTTTTAAATTTTTATAGTTTATATATGAAAGATCTATTTCAATGTTGTCACTGTTCTCAAATATTTTATTTTGATTGCTCATTACTTTTCATGATGTTTATTTATTTCCTTGTTTCTTTTCCTTACTGGGCTACTTTTCCTGTTGGAGCCTTGTGCTTATAGCATCTTGCTTTTCCAACTTTGGTTGTAGCTTAGCAAGTAATAATAACAACAATAACAACAACCACCACAACAGCAGCAAAAACCACAATAATAATAATAATAATAATAATAATAATAATAATAATAATAATAATAATAATAATAATAATAATAATAAATAAAGCTATGAAGACTGTCATGTACAACCAATCTATGATTCAATAGTAACAATTCACATTGTGTTGCATTCGCTCTTTGTAATCTTCTTCCAGGTTCATTCCCGTGTCATTAACTGCAGTTAATCATAATCAACAGTGTGCCCTGAATACCGGCTTACTGCTCATTAATTTTGACTTTGCTTTAAAGCTTCTAGGACAAATGAAGGCAAACTCTGCCAGTCGATTTGGAATAAAATAAACTGCCAGTTCATTTTCTTACATGAGATCTTTATGAAGGTTTGGTGTTTTTGTCGACTGTGAAAACTTCATATATTAGTTTGATATGACGTATAATGTTTGGCTGTATTTTCTATATGGAGGAAGGCAGGAGGAGTAATGTCTTTCCTCTCTTTACTCTTAGCATACACACACACACACACACACACACACACACAAACACACACACACACATATATATACAAGCTTGCCAACCAGGGTTCGATTCCCGGCCGCAGCCAAGCTCTTGTCTTTGTGTGATTTCGCCTGGGGCTCTGATCCCGAGGTCGTTAAGAGAATCCAGACATTAATGTATCAAAAATATATATGGCTTATT
>NC_090731.1:68074376-68081876 GCF_036898095.1 Palaemon carinicauda | reverse complement strand
TCACATCTTTGGGATATACTGTATCTTACCAGAAGTAGAATTCAATATTAAATGCCATTGTTGTTGATGTTTACTTCTATTTAATTCACAAGTGCTAATGAAAAATAGTTATCTTTGAGAAAAATAAATATCCAATTAGAAGCCCGAGGGACCATCTTGTATAGTTGCATTTTCACCATGTAATAAGTACTAAAGTATTTAATTTTTTTACATGCTCATATCTCTCTCTCTCTCTCTCTCTCTCTCTCTCTCTCTCTCTCTCTCTCTCTCTCTCTCTCTCTCTCTCTTTCCACGAACCTCTGCTGCTGCTCCTAGTACCTCAATCTTTTTCATAACATCCCATGTCTCTTCAGGCAATTCTGACATTTTATTTATATATATTTCTGCCCTGGCTCTTTCCACTAAAGTTTCAACTCTCTCGTATTCACCCCATTCAGCTTCCGAGTTTCCCTCATACTGTTCCCGGAAGGGGCATCTATTTTCCTTACTTTATTAACCCTAAAATCTGATACCATCAGTTCATGTTGAGCTACATCGGATTCATTGGAATAGTTTTACAATCCATATTGATTTTCTTTGTCGAATCTTAATCAGCACATGAAAATGTTTTCTTGAAATATCTAATTTTTCCTTGTCTCCTTTCCTTAGTGGTCTATATAAACCTAGGGGCTCCAATAGGGAAAAATAGCCCAGTAAAGAAAGGAAATATGGAAATAGAATTTGTGAGAAGTAATGAACAATTAAAATTATATATTTTAAGAACAATAACAATATTAAAGCAGATCTTTCATATAAATACTATAAAAAAGAGAGAAAATAAATCTTCTTTCTCAGAAATACTTCTCTAAATGGTGTTATCTGTTTATTAAAAGGCATCACAACTGAAACTGATGTCATCTCTCAAAGTTACACAGGGGGCATTTTATGTAGTCGCTCTCAGAATACCTGTACAACTGACCTACAAATATCGAAATTAAACTATTTATTTCCATCAGTGATGATGCTAATAATTTGGTCTTTTCCAGAACGTCTGTGACATACAGCCCACTTTGACAGGTCTTAGAGTCTGCAGTACAATAGACTATATATTGTCATCAACTGAACATATGAAAGTAACAGCCTATTAGCATAATCAACTTGGTAGTATTATGAATATGATTAGTATGACCACCAAGCCATCAGACTTTAACAGAAAAAAGCAAATTCTCAATATAAAACGTATTGAATTCTAGCATATCTGAACAATCAGTCAAACTAAAGCAAATTTTGTTAATTTTGCAGAGGCAAGGGACGGTGACATTGTCCGAGCAATCAAGATAATGCCCTAGAAACTAGCCATATCAGCGCCCAAGCCTCCTCTCCACCCAAGCTAGGACCAGGGAGGGCCAGGCAGTGGCTGCTGATTACTCAGCAGATAGACCTATAGGCTCCCCCAATCCCGCAACCTTAGCTTGCAAGGATGGTAAGATTGCAGACACAAATGGCACTAACGAGTCTGAGCGGGACCTGAACCCCCGTCTGGCAAACACCAGACAGCGACGTTAACAATCAGGCCACAACAACCTTGAGCTATGATTCTTTTGTTAACATTCCTTACTACCATCACCGAGCATTCAAGACACTTTATATTGTTACAAAAAATGCTTTAACACACATGTAAAAGCATTTGACAAAGTAGGGCGCAAATGTTTAGAAATAATTATTGCAATCCTGAAAACGTTTCATGTGAATGAAGGGGAGACTTCTCACAAATTGCTTAATCGTACTTTAGTTTGTAACTCGAAAACTGTTACATATTGACTATGAGAGTCGATGGCTGTGGAATCCTTCCAAAAATTGGTTAACAGTATTCCAATGGGAAACGATTGATTGCACTGCACGATTTATTCCTGTTCTGAGATAAATGGCAAAAAAGGAAAGAGGTGTTCGAGAGATAGATGTTAGAGGTAGAAACTGGAGCTTCCTAGCATTATAAGTACTTTTTTTTCTTTTGTTTATTTCATATCTCAAAAAAAAGTAAATAAAAAAAAGAAAACATATAACAAGGGAATCCCCTATTCATTTATATTTTTATCTTTTTGTATCAAAGTTCTGTCAGTGTGTCTGTCTGTCTCAAATCATACGAAATTCATAATCATCTGCTCTTGCACAACTAAACTTTTTTCACCTCTTCCAACGAAATTGAAAGGAGGTTATGTTTTTACCCCCTGTTTTTCCGTTTATCCATTTTTCGGTTTGCATGTTTTTTTGTGAACAACTTCCTGGCAGCAATTTTACTCAAGATTAGTGAAACTTTCTGGGATTTATTGCTATGTTTAGAAGTGGAAGTTATTTAATTTTAAAAGTCCTACGTCAAAGGTCAAGGTCAAGATCAAGCAAAAGGTCGACCGAATTCCCTCCCTTAACCCCAAGCTCGTCACACAGACTTTATATACTCCTGTGGTTTCAATTGATTCTGGGGAAGGCAAGCTGGTTTCGAGAAATGAGGTACTTCAGAAATGTTATTGAATGAAGCCTTCCAACAGCTTGCAGTATTAAAAATTTTATTCCTAATTCAACGCTTCTAATATTATAGTCCTTAGTTTGAAATTACCACATTTATTTTACTTGTAGATTAGGAATTAGATTACCACAGAGCTCTGCTGTAAATACAGATACTGTTAAATAAGTGCTAATTTATAATTAAAAGTATTATGTTCATTCAAAATCTGTGAGTGTATGTTCTATATAAATGATACTGTACAGACACCTTCCGTGAAGTGTGTTTATATATATATATATAAACCCTTTGTATTTAAATTCGAAATCTTTTGTTTTGTATCAGTAAACGTGGAATTCTCCGCTCTTTCTTCTGATGTGATAATCAAATATATACATTTCATATTAAGATTATTATTCAATGATTTTTGTACCAAAAGAAACAAAAATTTAAAGCCTAGCTAATCCGCCACAGGAATTCTCTGTGCTACTTTTACGTCCGCATATCTCGATGTAGTCCGACTCCCTCGTCAACAAACTCCACCCCACCTGCGACCTTGCCCGCTGAACAATACGTCAACCTGGCGAACATCAAGCTCCAGCCGTTCTCACACAAAAATGTATCGGCATGGTTGACCCGTGCAGACGTTCAATTTTGCATCGCGGCACTCACTCAGGAGACCGACCTTGTCAACCTCATACTGTAAGCGCTACCAGAAGACGTTTTTGACAGGTGGGCATAATGGATCGAGTCCCAGGTATGTCATCCATTATACACAGAACTTCGGATAAAGCTTATAGAGCTCTACTCTTCGCCCGTACCTGAACGTGCCCAAAGAATTTTCAACATAATGCAGCAACCCCTTGGGGGCCAGTCTCCGACAAAAGCATGGAAAGAATTGCAGAATTTAATTTTCCTCCCGACCGAGACGCAGACAGAAACCGAAGGAAGATCGACCTAGACAGAGAAATTTTCCTACGTCACCTTCCACCAGAAGTCAGGACCCAACTCCCGCAACCCCACCAGTTGGAAACATACGACCTTATCAGGAAATTGCAGCATCTCTTCGACGCGGCTTGAACTTTAAATCCTGCCGCATCAGCGAAGTATCAGCGTAAAATTCCACCCCAGACCAAACCTGCGCTGTCATCACAAGGCCAAACTACTGCAACCACGAACTAACATGGTGTTTCTACCATAAAAGATTCGGTAAAGATGCTGCCCTGCTCATTTCCAAGAATCGGCCCAAGTGGCCCCGCAAAGTGGCCACAACTTTCGCCCGCACTCACACGGCTTTCTACATCAAAGATGGCCTCTCAAGCAAAATATTCCTGGTAGACACAGCGGTCACCCACTCCATATTGCCGCCTACATAAGCTGAAAACAATCAACCAATTAACTCTTCAACAAGCCTTACAGCAGCCAACGGCACACGTATAAAGAGTTACGGGACAAAACAGATGAGACTCTGCTTATTACAAAGGCCTTCCCTTTGGAATTTTATCATCGCTGATGTTACAAACCCTATCCTGGGAGCAGATATCCTAGGCCATCACGGACTCCTGGTCGACATCGCCCAGAAAAGATGAAAAGACATTGATTCATTCCAATCCACAGCCTTAACCCTAGGACCTTCAATGCCTGCCACTCCCTCTGTTTCTACCCACAGATACAACATCCTCCCCCATGAATTCCCGGACGTATTCTAGCCCGAGTTACGACTGACGACAGGAAAACCCACTAGGCACGGCTTCTACCACCACTAAATAACGAAGGGCCCGCCAACACATGCAAAGTTCCGCCGCCTACCACCTAACAAACTCCACAATGCAAAACAGGCCTTCCAGGAGATGGAAAGAATGGGTGTATGCAGGAAGGACTCCAGCCCATGGGCCTCCCCTCTACACATATGGTCAGGAAATCAGGCGGGACATGGCCTCCGTGCGGAGATTACAGACGACTTAACCTCGTCACCACACCTGACCATTATCCTTTGCCCAACATCCAGGACCTCACTGGGGCCCTGAATGGGGCAAAAATCTTCTCTAAAATGGATCTTTAGCAATCCTATTTTCAGGTTCCTGTCAACCAAGATGACATTCCAAATACCGCTATTATCACCCCCTTTGGCACCTACGTCTTCGCATACTCCACTTTTGGACTCAGGAACGCCGGAGCGACGTTCCAGCTTCGTACGGACAGCATCCTTGGGGACTTGCCATTTTGCTGCTGCTACGTAGTAGACATCCTGATATTTTCAAAATCGCAATACGAATATCTTCATCCTGTTCGAACTGTTCTTCATCAACTCCAGGACAACGGGCTAATCATACGATTTGACAAGTGCACTTTCGGCGCCGATTCCATCGACATCCTGGTCCTCAAAATCTCCAACGAAGGCGTACGTCCCCTAACATCAAAAACCAAGATAATAGAAGAATTCCCATCACCAAAAACCATCAAAGAACTACAAGAATTCCTCGGAATGGTTAATTATTAAAGGCTTTTTATCCATAACATTGCAGGCATCTCAGCGCCATTATCCTTTGCACAACATCCAGGACCTCAACGGGCCCCTGAATGGGGGAAAAATCTTCTCTAAAATTTCACGTATTTGTATTTAAATTCGAGATCTTTTGTTCTGTATCAGTAAACGCGGAATTCTCCGCTCTTTCTTCTGATGTAATAATCAAATATGTACATTTTATATTGAGATTATTATTCAATGATTTATGTACCCAAAGAAACACAAATTTGAACCTAAGCCTAACTAATCCACCTCAGGCATTCTCTGTGCTACTTTTACGTCCGCACATCTCGATGTAGTCTGGCTCTCTCATCAATAAACTCTCAGTGTCGGAAACTGTCTCTCTGTATCCTCACAATACTTATAACTGATTGCTATAGGTGTAGCAGCACATTCTAATTTAATCATTATTTTTATAAGGGTATCGATCAGAATTTTAGCAACGATTTCCCACCAAGCAATAATAATCCCAATTGGCAAGAATAAACTTAGTTTATTAATGGGGATTAAATAAAAAAAGAATTTGAAAGTATTTTTGATTTGGATTCTAAATATCTCTCTGTAATATCTTTTTTCGAGGGTACACTCAAGCACACAATTTCTCCCCCCCCCTTTTTTTAAATTTTTATAGTTTATATATGAAAGATCTATTTCAATGTTGTCACTGTTCTCAAATATTTTATTTTGATTGCTCATTACTTTTCATGATGTTTATTTATTTCCTTGTTTCTTTTCCTTACTGGGCTACTTTTCCTGTTGGAGCCTTGTGCTTATAGCATCTTGCTTTTCCAACTTTGGTTGTAGCTTAGCAAGTAATAATAACAACAATAACAACAACCACCACAACAGCAGCAAAAACCACAATAATAATAATAATAATAATAATAATAATAATAATAATAATAATAATAATAATAATAATAATAATAATAAATAAAGCTATGAAGACTGTCATGTACAACCAATCTATGATTCAATAGTAACAATTCACATTGTGTTGCATTCGCTCTTTGTAATCTTCTTCCAGGTTCATTCCCGTGTCATTAACTGCAGTTAATCATAATCAACAGTGTGCCCTGAATACCGGCTTACTGCTCATTAATTTTGACTTTGCTTTAAAGCTTCTAGGACAAATGAAGGCAAACTCTGCCAGTCGATTTGGAATAAAATAAACTGCCAGTTCATTTTCTTACATGAGATCTTTATGAAGGTTTGGTGTTTTTGTCGACTGTGAAAACTTCATATATTAGTTTGATATGACGTATAATGTTTGGCTGTATTTTCTATATGGAGGAAGGCAGGAGGAGTAATGTCTTTCCTCTCTTTACTCTTAGCATACACACACACACACACACACACACACACACAAACACACACACACACATATATATACAAGCTTGCCAACCAGGGTTCGATTCCCGGCCGCAGCCAAGCTCTTGTCTTTGTGTGATTTCGCCTGGGGCTCTGATCCCGAGGTCGTTAAGAGAATCCAGACATTAATGTATCAAAAATATATATGGCTTATTTGAATATGAAAAACACGTAAAAATGTGCAAAATTTATCATTAATTGAATGCCAAGTATCAAACTACCAATTAGCTACGATGGAGAAGATGGGTTGATTTCAATTCTAAGTACAAAATACCTGAATTCGACAGGTATAAGTACAGAAGAATTGTCATTGACTTTTATCTTTCTTCGTGGCCAAGTGGCTTAGTCACTGTCTATACAAGCTTGCTGACCCGGGTTCGATTCCCGGCCGGAGCCAAGCTCTTGTCTTTGTGTGATTTCGCCTGGGGCTCTGATCCCGAGGTCGTCAAGAGAATCCAGACATTAATGTATCAAAAATATATATGGCTTATTTGAATATGAAAAACACGTAAAAATGTGCAAAATTTATCATATATATATATATATATATATATATATATATATATATATATATATATATACATATATATATATATATATATATATATATATATATATATATATATATATATTTGTATATATATATATATATATATATATATATATATATATATATATATATATATATATATATATATATATATATATATATATATATATTTGTGTGTGTTAATATTCAAAAATTATGAAACACCATAGCACTACATATGTTATATGCAACATCGACGCATCTTTACGTGCATTACTTTAACTATAATTGATTTTAATCCCTGTTGCATATATACCTTGGTAATAGAATTTTTATAAACTTTCATAAGAAGCGTATAACTCTAATAGTTTATATCCAATAATGAGATTATATCCTTTACTACGTTTATTTGTGATCTTCATTTGTTTATATACAATCGCGTATACACTGCATTGTATCAGCAGCAACTAGTCAAGTAGGCTATATCCTATTCAATATTCTACAAATAAAAAAGTGTGATTGTTTGACTGATTTAGAATTCTCTGGCATCCTGACATCGAAGGACATTGACGCCGATATCATTGGTTATTAGAA
>NC_090731.1:68059376-68069376 GCF_036898095.1 Palaemon carinicauda | reverse complement strand
ATATATATATATATATATATATATATATATATATATATATATATATATATATATATATACATATGTATGTACATAGTGAGATGATTCTTGTTCACTCTCTGGAGGCCTAAGGGAACGAACTTTTGTTCATGATAGTACATATTATTTCAAATAATGAGAGACATCCAAAAATATTTTTTAAAAAGTATATGGGTAGTTGGGGGAGGGGCTGTCAATGGTTATATGTTCATCCCTACGTCAAAGTTCATTTCATTGCTGAATAATTCCAGAAACATGTCCCGACTTACAATAAATTGCCGATTACCAATTTAGCAGTTATTGCAATGTTCGTAACAAGTTTTTTCTTTTTTCTTGAATACTGCAATATTCCACTTCATAATTAGTTTTAGGAAATAAATTGAATAACTAAAAGATTACACACTGATTTCAAGCATTAAACAACTCTAATTACATGATCATTAACAATAATTTGTCGATTACCCATCTTGCAGTTATTGCAATGTTCGTACTAAGGTTTTTTTGTTTTTCTTCAAAAAATACAGAAGATAACCACAACAATTTTCCACTCGATATCTAGTTGTAGGTAATGCAGTGAATAACTACAAGATTTCAACCTCCTTTAATGCATTAAAAACCGACTATGTTTGAACCCTTTGAGAATTTACATTATTATTGTGCTGGGTTCGTAACTGTTTTCGAATCCTTTCCATAAGTAGACAGATCGTGGAGTTTCCATCTGTACGATTTAGATAATCTTATGAAAAGCTCCATCCAGAATAAAAGTATTAATAAATTTGCATGATAGACCTACAAAGTTTTGAATCTTCGTACAAACTGTTACTCATCTCATTTATATATTGATGTTCTCCTAAACTATCATTCCTATTTGTACCCATACCTTTAATTGACAATTGATTTTACGGTCAAATTGTAACTTTGATAACTGTTTGAAATTGAAATTATTAGACAGTAAATCAAAATAATGAATAGTCAATTGTAGACGCAAACCTCTACTAAACTACGTCATTTTGTCCTGGTCTTTTATGAAATGCCGTATACCATCCCTCATTTAGGAAGTAAATTCATAGAGGAACGATTATTGGTGTTTTTGTTAATATATGCTCTTACTTTGTTATATTACAGATATGAAACACTAAATTTTACCTGTACCTTAAAGTGAATGTGAGGTTTTGATGATACTTGATTAAAATTTAACTGTAATATACATCCGAGCCGCTGTGCTTTTATATTTAAAAACAAGCATTTCTGTAAGTATTAAACAATGAGGAAACTCAGTATTAATACCCTTATCATATAATTACTCTTTCATGGTAATCATTATAACAATATAAAAGCGTTAAGGATCTAAGTCCATTATGAACTGAAGTAAAGGAGCATTTGTTGTAACAAAAAGCACCATTGATTAAATAATCCACGTACGTGACATTATTTTTAGAACACTCTCCTTGCCAATCCTTTGTCATTAGAAATTTGATGTGAATTGTCCTAGTGGAAACTTCTTAATAGTTCATTTGTTTATTTTCATTACTTTTCACCTCTCACATCTTTGGGATATACTGTATCTTACCAGAAGTAGAATTCAATATTAAATGCCATTGTTGTTGATGTTTACTTCTATTTAATTCACAAGTGTTAATGAAAAATAGTTATCTTTGAGAAAAATAAATATCAAATTAGAAGCCCGAGGGACCATCTTGTATAGTTGCATTTTCACCATGTAATAAGTACTAAAGTATTTAATTTTTTTACATGCTCATCTCTCTCTCTCTCTCTCTCTCTCTCTCTCTCTCTCTCTCTCTCTCTCTCTCTCTTTCCACGAACCTCTGCTGCTGCTCCTAGTACCTCAATCTTTTTCATAACATCCCATGTCTCTTCAGGCAATTCTGACATTTTATTTATATATATTTCTGCCCTGGCTCTTTCCACTAAAGTTTCAACTCTCTCGTATTCACCCCATTCAGCTTCCGAGTTTCCCTCATACTGTTCCCGGAAGGGGCATCTATTTTCCTTACTTTATTTACCCTAAAATCTGATACCATCAGTTCATGTTGAGCTACATCGGATTCATTGGAATAGTTTTACAATCCATATTGATTTTCTTTGTCGAATCTTAATCAGCACATGAAAATGTTTTCTTGAAATATCTAATTTTTCCTTGTCTCCTTTCCTTAGTGGTCTATATAAACCTAGGGGCTCCAATAGGGAAAAATAGCCCAGTAAAGAAAGGAAATATGGAAATAGAATTTGTGAGAAGTAATGAACAATTAAAATTATATATTTTAAGAACAATAACAATATTAAAGCAGATCTTTCATATGAATACTATAAAAAAGAGAGAAAATAAATCCTCTTTCTCAGAAATACTTCTCTAAATGGTGTTATCTGTTTATTAAAAGGCATCACAACTGAAACTGATGTCATCTCTCAAAGTTACACAGGGGGCATTTTATGTAGTCGCTCTCAGAATATCTGTACAACTGACCTACAAATATCGAAATTAAACTATTTATTTCCATCAATGATGATGCTAATAATTTGGTCTTTTCCAGAACGTCTGTGACATACAGCCCACTTTGACAGGTCTTAGATTCTGCAGTACAATAGACTATATATTGTCATCAACTGAACATATGAAAGTAACAGCCTATTAGCATAATCAACTTGGTAGTATTATGAATATGATTAGTATGACCACCAAGCCGCCAGACTTTAACAGAAAAAAGCAAATTCTCAATATAAAACGTATTGAATTCTAGCATATCTGAACAATCAGTCAAACTAAAGCAAATTTTGTTAATTTTGGAGAGGCAAGGGACAGTGACATTGTCCGAGCAATCAGGATAATGGCCTAGAAACTAGCCATATCAGCGCCCAAGCCTCCTCTCCACCCAAGCTAGGACCAGGGAGGGCCAGGCAGTGGCTGCTGATTACTCAGCAGATAGACCTATAGGCTCCCCCAATCCCGCAACCTTAGCTCGCAAGGATGGTAAGATTGCAGACACAAATGGCACTAACGAGTCTGAGCGGGACCTGAACCCCCGTCTGGCAAACACCAGACAGCGACGTTAACAATCAGGCCACAACAACCTTAAGCTATGATTCTTTTGTTAACATTCCTTACTACCATCACCGAGCATTCAAGACACTTTATATTGTTACAAAAAATGCTTTAACACACATGTAAAAGCATTTGACAAAGTAGGGCGCGAACGTTTAGAAATAATTATTGCAATCCTGAAAACGTTTCATGTGAATGAAGGGGAGACTTCTCACAAATTGCTTAATCGTATTTTAGTTTGTAACTCGAAAACTGTTACATATTGACTATGAGAGTCGATGGCTGTGGAATCCTTCCAAAAATTGGTTAACAGTATTCCAATGGGAAACGATTGATTGCACTGCACGATTTATTCCTGTTCTGAGATAAATGGCAAAAAAGGAAAGAGGTGTTCGAGAGATAGATGTTAGAGGTAGAAACTGGAGCTTCCTAGCATTATAAGTACTTTTTTTTCTTTTGTTTATTTCATATCTCAAAAAAAAGTAAATAAAAAAAAGAAAACATATAACAAGGGAATCCCCTATTCATTTATATTTTTATCTTTTTGTATCAAAGTTCTGTCAGTGTGTCTGTCTGTCTCAAATCATACGAAATTCATAATCATCTGCTCTTGCACAACTAAACTTTTTTCACCTCTTCCAACGAAATTGAAAGGAGGTTATGTTTTTACCCCCTGTTTTTCCGTTTATCCATTTTTCGGTTTGCATGTTTTTTTGTGAACAACTTCCTGGCAGCAATTTTACTCAAGATTAGTGAAACTTTCTGGGATTTATTGCTATGTTTTGAAGTGGAAGTTATTTAATTTTAAAAGTCCTACGTCAAAGGTCAAGGTCAAGATCAAGCAAAAGGTCGACCGAATTCCCTCCCTTAACCCCAAGCTCGTCACACAGACTTTATATACTCCTGTGGTTTCAATTGATTCTGGGGAAGGCAAGCTGATTTCGAGAAATGAGGTACTTCAGAAATGTTATTGAATGAAGCCTTCCAACAGCTTGCAGTATTAAAAATTTTATTCCTAATTCAACGCTTCTAATATTATAGTCCTTAGTTTGAAATTACCACATTTATTTTGCTTGTGGATTAGGAATTAGATTACCACAGAGCTCTGCTGTAAATACAGATACTGTTAAATAAGCGCTAATTTATAATTAAAAGTATTATGTTCATTCAAAATCTGTGAGTGTATGTTCTATATAAATGATACTGTACAGACACCTTCCGTGAAGTGTGTTTATATATATATATAAACCCTTTGTATTTATTTCACGCATTTGTATTTAAATTCGAAATCTTTTGTTTTGTATCAGTAAACGTGGAATTCTCCGCTCTTTCTTCTGATGTGATAATCAAATATATACATTTCATATTAAGATTATTATTCAATGATTTTTGTACCAAAAAAAACAAAAATTTAAAGCCTAGCTAATCCGCCACAGGAATTCTCTGTGCTACTTTTACGTCCGCATATCTCGATGTAGTCCGACTCCCTCGTCAACAAACTCCACCCCACCTGCGACCTTGCCCGCTGAACAATACGTCAACCTGGCGAACATCAAGCTCCAGCCGTTCTCACACAAAAATGTATCGGCATGGTTGACCCGTGCAGACGTTCAATTTTGCATCGCGGCACTCACTCAGGAGACCGACCTTGTCAACCTCATACTGTAAGCGCTACCAGAAGACATTTTCGACAGGTGGGCATAATGGATCGAGTCCCAGGTATGTCATCCATTATACACAGAACTTCGGATAAAGCTTATAGAGCTCTACTCTTCGCCCGTACCTGAACGTGCCCAAAGAATTTTCAACATAATGCAGCAACCCCTTGGGGGCCAGTCTCCGACAAAAGCATGGAAAGAATTGCAGAATTTAATTTTCCTCCCGACCGAGACGCAGACAGAAACCGAAGGAAGATCGACCTAGACAGAGAAATTTTCCTACGTCACCTTCCACCAGAAGTCAGGACCCAACTCCCGCAACCCCACCAGTTGGAAACATACGACCTTATCAGGAAAGTGCAGCATCTCTTCGACGCGGCTTGAACTTTAAATCCTGCCGCATCAGCGAAGTATCAGCGTAAAATTCCACCCCAGACCAAACCTGCGCTGTCATCACAAGGCCAAACTACTGCAACCACGAACTAACATGGTGTTTCTACCATAAAAGATTCGGTAAAGATGCTGCCCTGCTCATTTCCAAAAATCGGCCCAAGTGGCCCCACAAAGTGGCCACAACTTTCGCCCGCACTCACACGGCTTTCTACATCAAAGATGGCCTCTCAAGCAAAATATTCCTGGAAGACACAGCGGTCACCCACTCCATATTGCCGCCTACAAAAGCTGAAAACAATCAACCAATTAACTCTTCAACAAGCCTTACAGCAGCCAACGGCACACGTATAAAGAGTTACGGGACAAAACAGATGAGACTCTGCTTATTACAAAGGCCTTCCCTTTGGAATTTTATCATCGCCGATGTTACAAACCCTATCCTGGGAGCAGATATCCTAGGCCATCACGGACTCCTGGTCGACATCGCCCAGAAAAGATGAAAAGACATTGATTCATTCCAATCCACAGCCTTAACCCTAGGACCTTCAATGCCTGCCACTCCCTCTGTTTCTACCCAAAGATACAACATCCTCCCCCATGAATTCCCGGACGTATTCTAGCCCGAGTTACGACTGACGACAGGAAAACCCACTAGGCACGGCTTCTACCACCACTAAATAACGAAGGGCCCGCCAACACATGCAAAGTTCCGCCGCCTACCACCTAACAAACTCCACAATGCAAAACAGGCCTTCCAGGAGATGGAAAGAATGGGTGTATGCAGGAAGGACTCCAGCCCATGGGCCTCCTCTCTACACATATGGTCAGGAAATCAGGCGGGACATGGCCTCCGTGCGGAGATTACAGACGCCTTAACCTCGTCACCACACCTGACCATTATCCTTTGCCCAACATCCAGGACCTCACTGGGGCCCTGAATGGGGCAAAAATCTTCTCTAAAATGGATCTTTAGCAATCCTATTTTCAGGTTCCTGTCAACCAAGATGACATTCCAAATACCGCTATTATCACCCCCTTTGGCACCTACGTCTTCGCATACTCCACTTTTGGACTCAGGAACGCCGGAGCGACGTTCCAGCTTCGTACGGACAGCATCCTTGGGGACTTGCCATTTTGCTGCTGCTACGTAGTAGACATCCTGATATTTTCAAAATCGCAATACGAATATCTTCATCCTGTTCGAACTGTTCTTCATCAACTCCAGGACAACGGGCTAATCATACGATTTGACAAGTGCACTTTCGGCGCCGATTCCATCGACATCCTGGTCCACAAAATCTCCAACGAAGGTGTACGTCCCCTAACATCAAAAACCAAGATAATAGAAGAATTCCCATCACCAAAAACCATCAAAGAACTACAAGAATTCCTCGGAATGGTTAATTATTAAAGGCTTTTTATCCATAACATTGCAGGCATCTCAGCGCCATTATCCTTTGCACAACATCCAGGACCTCAACGGGGCCCTGAATGGGGCAAAAATCTTCTCTAAAATGGATATTTTGAAATCCTATTTACAGGTCCTATCAACCAAGACAACATTCCAAAGTCGGCTATTATCACCCCCTTTGGCCCCTACTTCTTCGCATACTGCACTTTTGGACTCGGGAACGCCGGGGTGACGTTCCAGTGTCTGATGGACACCATCCTGCGGGACTTACCATTTTGCTGCTGCTACGTAGACGACATCCTGATATTTTCAAAATCGCAAGATGAACCGAAATCATCTTCAACACGTTCGAACTGTTCTCCGTAGACTCCAAGGACAACGGGCTAATCGTACAATTTGACATGTGCACTTTCGGCGCCGATTCCATAGACTTCCTGGGCCACAAAATCTCCAACGAAGAGGTACGTCCCCTAGCATAAAAAACCATGGCGATAGAAGAATTCCCACAACCAAAAGCCATCAAAGAACTACAAGAATTCCTCGCGATGGTTAATTATTACACGCTTTTTATCCCTAACATTGCAGGCATCTCAGCGCCACTGTCCGATGTCCTAAAGTTTAACCGAAATCATTGTCCTGGAACGCAGAGCAGTAGTCAGCATTAAAAAAGACGAAGGCAGCCCTCGACAAAGCTGCAACGTTGGCCTTCGTCACCCCAGGAGCACCCCGGCAGCTGACCACCGAAGCCAGCAACACAGCCTGCGGAGCTGCCTTGGAACAAGTGGTCGAGGGCGCCCTGCTGTCTATCGCCTTCTTCAGCAAAAAACTCAACGGCGCCGAGCAAAGGTACAGTACTTACGACTGAGATCTCCTTGCAGATTACACAGTTGTAAAACATTTCAAGTACCTTTTAGAAGACAAGTGACGCATGGTTAGCCCATCAACAGAGACACCTTGCTGCCATCGCAGAATTTGGATGCACACTCCATTATGTACCAGGGAAGAAAAACCCAGTAGCCGATGCCCTCTCCAGGATAGAAATAAATGGCGTCCACCTCGGTATTAACTATGAGGACCTGGCACATGAGCAACAACTCGACCCAGAAACACCAGCCTAACGGACAGCCATCACGGCTTTAAAATGGGAAGACGTCCCGTTAGGGTCATCTAACATGGCCCTCCTCTGCGACGTCAGTACTGGCCGTCCCAGGCCCCTGATACCCTCCTCTCGAAGAAAAGCTGTCTTCGATATAGTACACTCCCTCTCCCATCCCTCGAGCAGAGCGACGGTAAGAATCATATCCAGCAAATTCATATGGCACAGGATGAGGAAGGACATCACCCAGTGGACCCGCAGCAGCATCATCTGCCAAACAAGCAAAATTTCTCGACACACAACATTGGGAATCAGAACTTCAAGCACCCCATGAGACGTTTCGGCCACGTGCACATCGACGTCGTTGGACCCCTTCCCCCTTCCGGAGGGGACCAGGAAAGAATCAGAAACGCCGTAAGCAAATTCACCCTGTGTCACCGAACTTTCAATTACACAACAAAAATGTTCATGCTGCAAGATCTAAGACGCCCATACAAAGGACCCTACCGAGTAATCAACAGAAATCCCAAGGCATGCCTTCTATTCATCCACGGAAGAGAAGACTGGATCTCGATTAACAGGTTAAAGCTAGCATTCATCATTAATGACGAAAAATTCACGGACAAAACAGGCCATTGACCATGGATACCTCCTCAACACAAGAGAGAGGCGCATAATACCATCACACCTCAGACAGTCGAAAACCTCAACCCAAAACCATGGGGAGGAGTCTTGTCAAAGAAACACAATCAAGAAATAAACAAAATTCCCCACCGAGACAGTCCCGGTCCGGAAGAACCCTGTACCCTCCAGGAAGATTGAAAAACTAAGATATTTAACATACTTCCTCCCACTCAATGAACTTTTTTTTTTTTTATATTACTCGGGGGGGGGGGGTACTTGTGTGTTTGTATGTCTACAAACCCTTTGTATTTATTTCACGTATTTGTATTTAAATTCGAGATCTTTTGTTCTGTATCAGTAAACGCGGAATTCTCCGCTCTTTCTTCTGATGTAATAATCAAATATGTACATTTTATATTGAGATTATTATTCAATGATTTATGTACCCAAAGAAACACAAATTTGAACCTAAGCCTAACTAATCCACCTCAGGCATTCTCTGTGCTACTTTTACGTCCGCACATCTCGATGTAGTCTGGCTCCCTCATCAATAAACTCTCAGTGTCGGAAACTGTCTCTCTGTATCCTCACAATACTTATAACTGATTGCTATAGGTGTAGCAGCACATTCTAATTTAATCATTATTTTTATTAGGGTATCGATCAAAATTTTAGCAACGATTTCCCACCAAGCAATAATAATCCCAATTGGCAAGAATAAACTTAGTTTATTTATGGGGATTAAATAAAAAAAGAATTTGAAAGTATTTTTTATTTGGATTCTAAATATCTCTCTGTAATATCTTTTTTCGAGGGTACACTCAAGCACACAATTTCTCCCCCCCCCTTTTTTTTAATTTTTATAGTTTATATATGAAAGATCTATTTCAATGTTGTCACTGTTCTCAAATATTTTATTTTGATTGCTCATTACTTTTCATGATGTTTATTTATTTCCTTGTTTCTTTTCCTTACTGGGCTACTTTTCCTGTTGGAGCCTTTGAGCTTATAGCATTTTGTTTTTCCAACTTTGGTTGTAGCTTAGCAAGTAATAATAACAACAATAACAACAACCACCAAAACAGCAGCAAAAACCACAATAATAATAGTAATAATAATAATAATAATAATAATAATAATAATAATAACAATAATAATAATAATAATAATAATAAATAAAGCTATGAAGACTGTCATGTACAACCAATCTATGATTCAATAGTAACAATTCACATTGTGTTGCATTCGCTCTTTGTAATCTTCTTCCAGGTTCATTCACGTGTCATTAACTGCAGTTAATCATAATCAACAGTGTGCCCTGAATACCGGCTTACTGCTCATTAATTTTCACTTTGCTTTAAAGCTTCTAGGACAAATGAAGGCAAACTCTGCCAGTCGATTTGGAATAAAATAAACTGCCAGTTCATTTTCTTACATGAGATCTTTATGAAGGTTTGGTGTTTTTGTCGACTGTGAAAACTTCATATATTAGTTTGATATGACGTATAATGTTTGGCTGTATTTTCGTGGCCAAGTGGGTTAGTCACTGTCTGTACAAACTTGCCAACCAGGGTTCGATTCCCGGCCGCAGCCAAGCTCTTGTCTTTGTGTGATTTCGCCTGGGGCTCTGATCCCGAGGTCGTTAAGAGAATCCAGACATTAATGTATCAAAAATATATATGGCTTATTTGAATATGAAAAACACGTAAAAATGTGCAAAATTTATCATTAATTGAATG
>NC_090731.1:68046876-68051876 GCF_036898095.1 Palaemon carinicauda | reverse complement strand
TTGTATTCACCCCATTCAGCTTCCGTATTTCCCTCATACTGTTCCCGGAAGGGGCATCTATTTTCCTTACTTTATTTACCCTAAAATCTGATACCATCAGTTCATGTTGAGCTACATCGGATTCATTGGAATAGTTTTACAATCCATATTGATTCTCTTTGTCGAATCTTAATCAGCACATGAAAATGTTTTCTTGAAATATCTAATTTTTCCTTGTCTCCTTTCCTTATTGGTCTATATAAACCTAGGGGCTTCAATAGGGAAAAATAGCCCAGTAAAGAAAGGAAATATGGAAATAGAATTTGTGAGAAGTAATGAACAATTAAAATTATATATATTAAGAACAATAACAATATTAAAGCAGATCTTTCATATAAATACTATAAAAAAGAGAGAAAATAAATCCTCTTTCTCAGAAATACTTCTCTAAATGGTGTTATCTGTTTATTAAAAGGCATCACAACTGAAACTGATGTCATCTCTCAAAGTTACACAGGGGGCATTTTATGTAGTCGCTCTCAAAATATCTGTACAACTGACCTACAAATATCGAAATTAAACTATTTATTTCCATCAATGATGATGCTAATAATTTGGTCTTTTCCAGAACGTCTGTGACATACAGCCCACTTTGACAGGTCTTAGAGTCTGCAATACAATAGACTATATATTGTCATCAACTGAACATATGAAAGTAACAGCCTATTAGCATAATCAACTTGGTAGTATTATGAATATGATTAGTATGACCACGAAGCCGCCAGACTTTAACAGAAAAAAAGCAAATTCTCAATATAAAACGTATTGAATTCTAGCATATCTGAACAATCAGTCAAACTAAAGCAAATTTTGTTAATTTTGCAGAGGCAAGGGACAGTGACATTGTCCGAGCAATCAGGATAATGGCCTAGAAACTAGCCATATCAGCGCCCAAGCCTCCTCTCCACCCAAGCTAGGACCAGGGAGGGCCAGGCAGTGGCTGAGATTACTCAGCAGATAGACCTATAGGCTCCCCCAATCCCGCAACCTTAGCTCGCAAGGATGGTAAGATTGCAGACACAAATGGCACTAACGAGTCTGAGCGGGACCTGAACCCCCGTCTGGCAAACACCAGACAGCGACGTTAACAATTAGGCCACAACAACCTTAAGCTATGATTCTTTTGTTAACATTCCTTACTACCATCACCGAGCATTCAAGACACTTTATATTGTTACAAAAAATGCTTCAACACACATGTAAATGCATTTGACAAATGAGGGCGCAAACGTTTAGAAATAATTATTGCAATCCTGAAAACGTTTCATGTGAATGAAGGGGAGACTTCTCACAAATTGCTTAATCGTATTTTAGTTTGTAACTCGAAAACTGTTACATATTGACTATGAGAGTCGATGACTGTGGAATCCTTCCAAAAATTGGTTAACAGTATTCCAATGGGAAACGATTGATTGCACTGCACGATTTATTCCTGTTCTGAGATAAATGGCAAAAAAGGAAAGAGGTGTTCGAGAGATAGATGTTAGAGGTAGAAACTGGAGCTTCCTAGCATTATAAGTACTTTTTTTTCTTTTGTTTATTTCATATCTCAAAAAAAAGTAAATAAAAAAAAGAAAACATATAACAAGGGAATCCCCTATTCATTTATATTTTTATCTTTTTGTATCAAAGTTCTGTCAGTGTGTCTGTCTGTCTCAAATCATACGAAATTCATAATCATCTGCTCTTGCACAACTAAACTTTTTTCACCTCTTCCAACGAAATTGAAAGGAGGTTATGTTTTTACCCCCTGTTTTTCCGTTTATCCATTTTTCGGTTTGCATGTTTTTTTGTGAACAACTTCCTGGCAGCAATTTTACTCAAGATTAGTGAAACTTTCTGGGATTTATTGCTATGTTTAGAAGTGGAAGTTATTTAATTTTAAAAGTCCTACGTCAAAGGTCAAGGTCAAGATCAAGCAAAAGGTCGACCGAATTCCCTACCTTAACCCCAAGCTCGTCAAACAGACTTTATATACTCCTGTGGTTTCAATTGATTCTGGGGAAGGCAAGCTGGTTTCGAGAAATGAGGTACTTCAGAAATGTTATTGAATGAAGCCTTCCAACAGCTTGCAGTATTAAAAATTTTATTCCTAATTCAACGCTTCTAATATTATAGTCCTTAGTTTGAAATTACCACATTTATTTTGCTTGTAGAATAGGAATTAGATTACCACAGAGCTCTGCTGTAAATACAGATACTGTTAAAAAACCGCAAATTTATAATTAAAAGTATTATGTTCATTCAAAATCTGTGAGTGTATGTTCTATATAAATGATACTGTACAGACACCTTCCGTGAAGTGTGTTTATATATATATATATATATATATATATATATATATATATATATATATATATATATATATATATATATATATATATATATATATATATATATATATATATATATATATATATATATATATATAAACCCTTCGTATTTATTTCACGCATTTGTATTTAAATTCGAAATCTTTTGTTTTGTATAAGTAAACGTGGAATTCTCCGCTCTTTCTTCTGATGTGATAATCAAATATATACATTTCATATTAAGATTATTATTCAATGATTTTTGTACCAAAAGAAACAAAAATTTAAAGCCTAGCTAATCCGCCACAGGAATTCTCTGTGCTACTTTTACGTCCGCATATCTCGATGTAGTCCGACTCCCTCGTCAACAAACTCCACCCCACCTGCGACCTTGCCCGCTGAACAATACGTCAACCTGGCGAACATCAAGCTCCAGCCGTTCTCACACAAAAATGTATCGGCATGGTTGACCCGTGCAGACGTTCAATTTCGCATCGCGGCACTCACTCAGGAGACCGACCTTGTCAACCTCATACTGTAAGCGCTACCAGAAGACGTTTTCGACAGGTGGGCATAATGGATCGAGTCCCAGGTATGTCATCCATTATACACAGAACTTCGGATAAAGCTTATAGAGCTCTACTCTTCGCCCGTACCTGAACGTGCCCAAAGAATTTTCAACATAATGCAGCAACCCCTTGGGGGCCAGTCTCCGACAAAAGCATGGAAAGAATTGCAGAATTTAATTTTCCTCCCGACCGAGACGCAGACAGAAACCGAAGGAAGATCGACCTAGACAGAAAAATTTTCCTACGTCACCTTCCACCAGAAGTCAGGACCCAACTCCCGCAACCCGACCAGTTGGAAACATACGACCTTATCAGGAAAGTGCAGAATCTCTTCGACGCGGCTTGAACTTTAAATCCTGCCGCATCAGCGAAGTATCAGCGTAAAATTCCACCCCAGACCAAACCTGCGTTGTCATCACAAGGCCAAACTACTGCAACCACGAACTAACATGGTGTTTCTACCATAAAAGATTCGGTAAAGATGCTGCCCTGCTCATTTCCAAGAATCGGCCCAAGTGGCCCTGCAAAGTGGCCACAACTTTCGCCCCCACTCACACGGCTTTCTACATCAAAGATGGCCTTTCAAGCAAAATATTCCTGGTAGACACAGCGGTCACCCACTCCATATTGCCGCCTACAAAAGCTGAAAACAATCAACCAATTAACTCTTCAACAAGCCTTACAGCAGCCAACGGCACACGTATAAAGAGTTACGGGACAAAACAGATGAGACTCTGCTTATTACAAAGGCCTTCCCTTTGGAATTTTATCATCGCCGATGTTACAAACCCTATCCTGGGAGCAGATATCCTAGGCCATCACGGACTCCTGGTCGACATCGCCCAGAAAAGATGTAAAGACATTGATTCATTCCAATCCACAGCCTTAACCCTAGGACCTTCAATGCCTGTCACTCCCTCTGTTTCTACCCACAGATACAACATCCTCCCCCATGAATTCCCGGACGTATTCTAGCCCGAGTTACGACTGACGACAGGAAAACCCACTAGGCACGGCTTCTACCACCACTAAATAACGAAGGGCCCGCCAACACATGCAAAGTTCCGCCGCCTACCACCTAACAAACTCCACAATGCAAAACAGGCCTTCCAGGAGATGGAAAGAATGGGTGTATGCAGGAAGGACTCCAGCCCATGGGCCTCCCCTCTACACATATGGTCAGGAAATCAGGCGGGACATGGCCTCCGTGCGGAGATTACAGACGCCTTAACCTCGTCACCACACCTGACCATTATCCTTTGCCCAACATCCAGGACCTCACTGGGGCCCTGAATGGGGCAAAAATCTTCTCTAAAATGGATCTTTAGCAATCCTATTTTCAGGTTCCTGTCAACCAAGATGACATTCCAAATACCGCTATTATCACCCCCTTTGGCACCTACGTCTTCGCATACTCCACTTTTGGACTCAGGAACGCCGGAGCGACGTTCCAGCTTCGTACGGACAGCATCCTTGGGGACTTGCCATTTTGCTGCTGCTACGTAGTAGACATCCTGATATTTTCAAAATCGCAATACGAATATCTTCATCCTGTTCGAACTGTTCTTCATCAACTCCAGGACAACGGGCTAATCATACGATTTGACAAGTGCACTTTCGGCGCCGATTCCATCGACCTCCTGGTCCACAAAATCTCCAACGAAGGCGTACGTCCCCTAACATCAAAAACCAAGATAATAGAAGAATTCCCATCACCAAAAACCATCAAAGAACTACAAGAATTCCTCGGAATGGTTAATTATTAAACGCTTTTTATCCATAACATTGCAGGCATCTCAGCGCCATTATCCTTTGCACAACATCCAGGACCTCAACGGGGCCCTGAATGGGGCAAAAATCTTCTCTAAAATGGATCTTTTGAAATCCTATTTGCAGGTCCTATCAACCAAGACAACATTCCAAAGTCGGCTATTATCACCCCCTTTGGCACCTACTTCTTCGCATACTGCACTTTTGGACTCGGGAACGCCGGGGTGACGTTCCAGTGTCTGATGGACAGCATCCTGCGGGACTTACCATTTTGCTGCTGCTACGTAGACGACATCCTGATATTTTCAAA
>NC_090731.1:68031876-68041876 GCF_036898095.1 Palaemon carinicauda | reverse complement strand
TTTGCACATTTTTACGTGTTTTTCATATTCAAATAAGCCATATATATTTTTGATACATTAATGTCTGGATTCTCTTAACGACCTCGGGATCAGAGCCCCAGGCGAAATCACACAAAGACTAGAGCTTGGCTCCGGCCGGGAATCAAACCCTGGTCAGCAAGCTTGTATAGACAGTGACTAAGCCACTTGGCCACGAAGAAAGATAAAAGTCAATGACAATTCTTCTGTACTTATACCTGTCGAATTCAGGTATTTCGTACTTAGAATTGAAATCAACCCATCTTCTCCATCGTAGCTAATTGTAGTTTGTTACTTGGCATTCAATTAATGATAAATTTTGCAAATTTTTACGTGTTTTTCATATTCAAATAAGCCATATATATTTTTGATACATTAATGTCTGGATTCTCTTAACGACCTCGGGATCAGAGCCCCAGGCGAAATCACACAAAGACAAGAGCTTGGCTCCGGCCGGGAATCGAACCCTGGTCAGCAACCTTGTATAGACAGTGACTAAGCCACTTGGCCACGAAGAAAGATAAAAGTCAATGACAATTCTTCTGTACTTATACCTGTCGAATTCAGGTAAGTTGGCCAAGTGGGTTAGTCACTGTCTGTACAAGCTTGCCAACCAGGGTTCGATTCCCGGCCGCAGCCAAGCTCTTGTCTTTGTGTGATTTCGCCTGGGGCTCTGATCCCGAGGTCGTTAAGAGAATCCAGACATTAATGTATCAAAAATATATATGGCTTATTTGAATATGAAAAACACATAAAAATGTGCAAAATTTATCATTAATTGAATGCCAAGTAACAAACTACCAATTAGCTACGATGGAGAAGATGGGTTGATTTCAATTCTAAGTACAAAATACCTGAATTCGACAGGTATAAGTACAGAAGAATTGTCATTGACTTTTATCTTTCTTCGTGGCCAAGTGGCTTAGTCACTGTCTATACAAGCTTGCTGACCAGGGTTCGATTCCCGGCCGCAGCCAAGCTCTTGTCTTTGTGTGATTTCGCCTGGGGCTCTGATCCCGAGGTCGTTAAGAGAATCCAGACATTAATGTATCAAAAATATATATGGCTTATTTGAATATGAAAAACACGTAAAAATGTGCAAAATTTATCATTAATTGAATGCCAAGTAACAAACTACCAATTAGCTACGATGTAGAAGATGGGTTGATTTCAATTCTAAGTACAAAATACCTGAATTCGACAGGTATAAGTACAGAAGAATTGTCATTGACTTTTATCTTTCTTCGTGGCCAAGTGGCTTAGTCACTGTCTAAACAAGCTTGCTGACCAGGGTTTGATTCCCGGCCTGAGCCAAGCTCTTGTCTTTGTGTGATTTCGCCTGGGGCTCTGATCCCGAGGTCGTTAAGAGAATCCAGACATTAATGTATCAAAAATATATATGGCTTATTTGAATATGAAAAACACGTAAAAATGTGCAAAATTTATCATTAATTGAATGCCAAGTAACAAACTACCAATTAGCTACGATGGAGAAGATGGGTTGATTTCAATTCTAAGTACAAAATACCTGAATTCGACAGGTATAAGTACAGAAGAATTGTCATTGACTTTTATCTTTCTTCGTGGCCAAGTGGCTTAGTCACTGTCTATACAAGCTTGCTGACCAGGGTTCGATTCCCGGCCGGAGCCAAGCTCTTGTCTTTGTGTGATTTCGCCTGGGGTTCTGATCCCGAGGTCGTTTAGAGAATCCAGACATTAATGTATCAAAAATATATATGGCTTATTTGAATATGAAAAACACGTAAAAATGTGCAAAATTTATCATATATATATATATATATATATATATATATATATATATATATATATATATATATATATATATATATATATATATATATATATAGATATATATATATATAGATATATATATATATATATATATATATATATATATATATATATATATATATATATATATATATATATATATATATATATATATATATATATATATATATTTGTGTGTGTTAATATTCAAAAATTATGAAACACCATAGCACTACATATGTTATATGCAACATCGACGCATCTTTACGTGCATTACTTTAACTATAATTGATTTTAATCCCTGTTGCATATATACCTTGGTAATAGAATTTTTATAAACTTTCATAAGAAGCGTATAACTCTAATAGTTTATATCCAATAATGAGATTATATCCTTTACTACGTTTATTTGTGATCTTCATTTGTTTATAAACAATCGCGTATACACTGCATTGTATCAGCAGCAACTAGTCAAGTAGGCTATATCCTATTCAATATTCTACAAATAAAAAAGTGTGATTGTTTGACTGATTTAGAATTCTCTGGCATCCTGACATCGAAGGACATTGACACCGATATCATTGGTTATTAGAAATAAAAGAGTATTCAATACAAAACCATAAAAGCATATATGTCATAAAATTGAAAAAGCTTTCAGAAGACCTGGTTCGGAAATAAATCTAAAAATACTGCTGGCAGATACAGCACATCATGGCCAAGAATCTTGGCAAGGATGAAATAACTGAGAAGTTTCTTTACTTCTATAAGACAATAACTCCAATGATAGGATCTCAATTGTTGTACTAACGATAGATTATCCTTGTAGTTAAGCATAGCAGAGTCAAAGTTTATACATCAATATTGATGTAAAATTAACTTTATCATAGTTATCATATTACATGCTATCATTATTGGTTTACCAATTCTCATTATCAAAAACAATGTAATAAAATCATTTACATGTAGGTCCTTGTTTCATTACCACTACCAAAATTTTTCTAATTCGAATCCAAAATTTATGTTTAAAGATAAACAAGATAATTGTATAGAATCCTTGCATATAATTTTCCGTCCCATATACATCGCGCTACGTTTATCTTCCATCAACCCTAAATATATCTATTTATTTTTTTTTATTATTTTTTTTTTACAATATACCATTTGATGACTCCGAATAATATTTAATTCAGATCCAAAATTTTTATTCAAAGATAAAAAAAGACAATTGTATAGAATCCTTGCATATAAATTTCCGTTCCATATACATCGCGCCTCGTTCATCTCCCATCTCACCTGAAGATATGTACTTTTTTTTTTTTTTTTTTTTTTTTTTTTTTTTTTTTTTTTACAATATGCCATTTGATGACTCCGAATATTATTTAAGTCAGATCCAAATATTCTATTTAAAGATAAAAAAATGATAATTGTATAGAATCCTTGCATCTTTTTTTTTACATCTTACCATTCGATGGCTCAAAATATTTTTTTTAACTCAGATCCAAAATTTCTTTTCAAGGGTAAAAAAAGATAAATGTATAGAATCCTTGTATATAGTTTTCCGTATCTGATCCAACGCATTTCTCTTATCTTCCATATTCCCTGAAGATATCTCACAATTCTTTACATCTTATGACTCGACTTTTTTTTTTTAAATTCAGATCCAAAATTTCTATTCAAATATGAAAAAGATAACTATAAAGATTTCTTGCATATACTTTTCCGTATCAGCTCCAACGCGCTTTGCTTATCTTCCATCTCCCCTGAAGATATCACAGATTCTTCTTACATCTTATCATTCGATGAGTCATGTGGAAGATAGTTTGATATATCTTCCGTTAATATGCAGATACGTTACAATTCTTCCTCAAGGAAAGGTAGGGAAAATTCTCCCGCCTCAAATCCACAATTCGTCCAGTCACCAAAAGAGATATTTCTGGTCCTCAAGAGAGCGGTGTTAAGAAGAATAATTCATACCAGAAATTCTTCAATATTAGAAATGCTTTCCATGTTTGGTAAATAGGAAAAGGCTCGATAATTTCAGGAAAAAAGATAAAACAACATTTTAGATATTTTGGTCTTATACATACATATATATATATATATATATATATATATATATATATATATATATATATATATATATATATATATATATATATATATATATATACATATTCCCACATATACAGTATGTATATATATATATATATATATATATATATATATATATATATATATATATATATATATATATATATATATATATATATATATATATATTCCCACATATACAATATATGTATATATATATATATATATATATATATATATATATATATATATATATATATACGTATATATATATATATATATATATATATATGTATATATATACATATATATATATATATATATATATATGAATATATATATATACATATATATATATATATATATATATATATATATATATATATATATATGTATATATATATATATATATATATATATATATATATATATATATATATATATATATAGATATAATTACCATATATACAGTATATATATATATATATATATATATATATATATATATATATATATATATATATATATATATATATATATATATATTCCCATATATACAGGATATACATACACACACAGACACAGACACACACACACACACACATATATATATATATATATATATATATATATATATATATATATATATATATATATATATATATATGTATATATATATATATATATATATATATATATATATATATATATATATATATATATATATATATATGTATATCTATATGTGTGTATACCTACATATATACATATATATATGTATATATATATATATATATATATATATATATATATATATATACATATATATATATATATATATATATATATATATATATATATATATATATATGTATATATATATATATATATATATATATATATATATATAAATATATGCATATATATGTATATATATATGTATATATATATATATATATATATATATATATATATATATATATATATATATATATATATATATATATATATATATATACTGTATCTATGGAAATATGTATATATGTATATATATATATATATATATATATATATATATATATAAATATATATATATATATATATATATATATATATATATATATATATATATATATATTTATATATATATATGTATATTTATATATATATATATATATATATATATATATATATATATATATATATATATATATGTATATATATATATATGTATATATATATATATATATATATATATATATATATATATATATATATATATATATATATATATATATATATAGTTATATATATATATATATATATATATATATATATATATATATATATACATATCTATATCCATATCTATATATATATATATATATATATATATATATATATATATATATATATATATATATATATATATATATATATATATATATATATATATATATATATATATATATATATATAATGAATCTGCATCCTCATATTTCGCCTATATATGAGTGTCCCATACACGAGTGATTTTTAGTTTTGAATGCATAAAAAAAGGCTTAACAGTTCAATAACGAATAATGAAGAAGTTAAAGAAGAAAGTTATTGCTATAGGATTGTTTTTTTTTACGAAAAATGAACATGAAACAAAACATGATACAAACATATTATAGATGAAGGAGATTTCATAGTTGTATAACTCGTTTAACTTTACAGAGAATGTCTACAAATACTCTCTATACTTATAGCTTGGAAATTTTGATTATACTAAATCACAAAAAAAAGAAATATTTTCAAAGATTATATTAAGCCGAATAGAAAGACAGCTAGACTTCAACAACTAAGAGAGCAGCGAGCTTAAGAAATGAGTATTCAACAACTGACTATATCCATGTAATTAACAAGCTCGTAGAAAAAATCAGCAGAGTATGGCAAACAACTATGTATGGCATTAATAGATTGTGAGAAAACTTTCGATTATGTCAAACTTCAGCAGTAATGAAAGCCCTTCACAGACAAGGAATAGATAGATCTTATGTTAGAACACTGTAAGATATCCATGCAAGAAGTACAGTAATCCTTTAACTATATAAAAATTGAGAAAGGAATTAAATAGGGAAACCTAGTCTTTCTCAAATTATTGACAGCGTGCCTAGAAGATTTAAGAATTTTGATTGGGAAGTTTTAGGGATTAACATTGATGGACAATACCTTAACAACTCCAGATTTACAGATGACATAGTTTTTTCTAGTGAATCAGCAGAGGAATTGTAAATGATGATAAACGATTTAAATAGAGAAAGCATAGGTGTAGGAGATGATGTCAAAATTAAAAGTGGAATAAGCATGGGGTTGAGGGATTTAAAAAAAAAAAGATTTTATACACGAACACAAACAGATACACACACACACACACACACACACGCACACACACACACACACACACACACACACATATATATATATATATATATATATATATATATATATATATATATATATATATATATATATATATATATATATATATATATATATATATATATTTATACACATACATTATATATATATATATATATATATATATATATATATATATATATATATATATATATATATATATATATATATATATATATACACATACATTATATATATATATATATATATATATATATATATATATATATATATATATCCTTGGAAAAATCCGTGCCATGACGGTGCCATGATATGATGGTGATGAACCATTTAGTGTGAACACGTCCATTTATATACATTGAAGAAATTTTGACGGAACGATGACGAGACGTGTTAAAACAAAGACGACATGAATAGTGTGAATACAGAGAATTGTTGAAGGGATGGTGACAGGATGTAATAAGACGGTGAAGTGATGAATAGTGTGAATACATGGGATGGTTGACAGAACGGTAACGTGACGTGATGAATAATTTGAAAACATAGCACGGTTGACGGAATGGTGACATGACGTGCTGTGATGTGATGTGATGAATATCGTGAATACATAGCATGGTTGATGGAACGGTGACATGAGGTGCTTTGATGTGACGTGATGAATAGTGTGAATAAATAGCACGGTTGACGGAAAGGTGATGTGACATGATGAGACGGTGACATGATGAATAGTATGAATACATAGCACGGTTGACGGGAAGGTGATGTGACGTGATGAGATGGTGACGTGATGAATAGTGTGAATACATAGCACGGTTGACGGAAAGTTGACCTAAGGTGATGAGACGGTGACGTGATGAATAGTGTGAATACCTAGCAGAGTTGACAGAACAATGACATGACGTGCTGTGATGTGACTTGATGAATAGTGTGAATACACAGCACATTTGACGGAACAGTGTCATGACGTGCTGTGATGTGATGTGATGAATAGTTTGAATTCAAAGCACGGTTGACGGGACGATGACGTGACCTGATGAGACAGTGACGTTGGGAATAGTGTGAATACATAGCACGGTTGATGGGATGGTCACGTGACGGGATGACACAGTGACATGGTGAATAATGTGAATACGTAGCACGGTTGACGGGACAGTGACGAGATGTGATGAGACGGGGACATGATGAATAGTGTGAATACATAGCACTGTTGACGGGACGGTGACGTGATTTGATGAGACAGTGACATGGTGGATAATGTGAATACATGACACGGTTGACAGGACGGTCACGTGATGTGATGAGACAGTGACATGGTGAATAATGTGAATACGTAGCACGGTTGACCAGAAGGTGATGTGACGTAATGAGACACTGACATGATGAATAGTGTGAATACATAGAACTGTTGACGGGATGGTCACGTGACATGATGAGACAGTGACATTACGAATAATGTGAATACATGACTCGGTTGATGGAAAGGTCATGTGACATGATGAGACAGTGACATGGTGAATAATGTGAATGCAAAGCACGGTTGACAAAACAGTTACGTGACATGATGAGACAGTGACGTGGTGAATAGTGTGAATACATAACACGGTTGACGGAAAAGTGACGATATGTGATGAGACGGTGACGTGATGAATAGTGTGAATACATAACACGGTTGACATGACGGTGACGTGACATGATGAGATGGTGATATGATGAATAGTTTGAATACATAACATGGTTGATGGGATGGTCATGTCATGTAATGAGACAGTGACATGGTGAATAATGTGAATACGTAGCACGGTTGATGAGACGGTCACGTGACGTGATGAAACAGTGACATGGTGAATAGTGTGAATACATAGCGCGATTGACGAGACGGTGACGTGACGTGAGAAGATGGTGGCATGGTGAATAGTGTTAATACATAGCACGGTTGATGAGACGGTGACGTGACGTGATAAGATGGTGACGTGATGAATAGCGTGAATACATAGCATGGTTGATGGGACGGTGACGTGATGTGATGAGATGTTGACGTGATGAATAGTGTGAATACATAACACGATTGACGGAACAGTGACGTGATGTGATGAGACAGTGATGTGATGAATAGTGTGAATACATAACACAGTTGACGTGACGGTGACGTGACATGATGAGATGGTGACGTGATAAATAGTTTGAATACATAACATGGTTGATGGGATGGTCACGTGACGTAATGAGACAGTGACATGGTGAATAATGTAAATACATAGCACGGTTGACAAGACGGTCACGTGACGTGATGAGACAGTGACATGGTGAATAGTGTGAATACATAGCACGATTGACGAGACGGTGACGTGACGTGAGAAGATGTTGGCATGGTGAATAGTGTTGATACAGAGCATGGTTGATGAGACGGTGACGTGACGTGATGAGATGTTGACGTGATGAAAAGTGTGAATACATAGCATTCTTGATGGGACGGTGACGTGACGTGATGAGACGCTGACATGTTGAATAGTGTGAATACGTAGCACGGTTGACGGGACTTTGACGTGACGTGATAAGATGGTGACATGATGAATAGTGTGAATACATAGCATGGTTGACAGGACAGTGACGTGGCGTGATGATACGGTGACGTGGTGAATAGTGTGAATACATAGTATGGTTGATGGGATGTTGACGTGACGTGATAAGATGTTGACGTGATGAATAGTGTGAATATATAGCACGGTTGACGGGACGTTCACGTGACGTGATGAGACAGTCACATGGTGAATAGTGTGAATACATAACACGGTTGACGGAACAGTGACGTGATGTGGTGAGACGGTGACGTGATGAATAGTGTGAATACATAGCACGGTTGACGAGACGGTGACGTAACGTGATAAGATGGTGACGTGATGAATAGTGTGAATACATACCACGTGATATGATGAGACAGTGACATGGTGAATAGTGTGAATACATAGCACGGATGATGGGACGGTGACGTGATGTGATGAGACGGTAACGTAATGAATGGTATGACTACATAGCACTATTGACGTGACAGTGACGTAACACGATGAGACGCTTACATGGTAAATAGTGTGAATATGTACCACGGTTGACAAAATGTTGACGTGACGTGATGAGACGCTGACATGATGAATAGTGTGAATACATAGCATGGTTGACGGGACGTTGACGTGACGTAATAACATGGTGACATGATGATTAGTGTGAATATGTATATATATATATATATATATATATATATATATATATATATATATATATATATATATATATATATATATATATATATATATATATATATATATATATATATATATATATATATATATATATATATATATATATATATATATATATATATATATATATATATATATATATATATATATATATATATATATATATATATATATATATACATATATATATATATATATATATATATATATATATATATATATATATATATATATATATATATATATATATATATATATATATATATATATATATATATATATATATATATATATATATATATATATATATATATCTCTATATCTATATCCATATATATATATATATATATATATATATATATATATATATATATATATATATATATATATATATATAAATTTCCACCTCACACTTGGGATCG
>NC_090731.1:68001876-68024376 GCF_036898095.1 Palaemon carinicauda | reverse complement strand
TTTCTTCTGGAAACCTTGCATTGGTTACTCTAGAAGAGATAAACCATTTTGATTTTATTATCTGGAAGGCTGCAACAATGGGTTGTGAGGGAAACACAAGTGTGTGTCTTTCCTTTCTGAATTGTTATGCTATACTATGCATATCCAGTGATACATAGTTCACTTGATACTCATGGAAATTTCTTCTCTTTACAGAAGGACACTCCGAAGTGGGGAAGTGCTTTCTGCAATGTCAGCAGCAAGAACCTCTGCGGACATGAGTTTTGTAGGAGACACGCAGCATACGCTGTCTCCAAGGATGATCTCCGGTATTGGGACCCTCAGGTATGTACTGTGTGCACTAACCTGATTAATGACACATTTAAATAGCTAGGAAGAAGCTTCGTACCTGGGTAAGGGGCTTCCAAAAGAACACTTCTGGCCCTTATCTTCCAAGTGAGAAGATGAGGGCGTATTTTTTCCCTAAGGCATCAGCTGATGCAGTGATTCCCCAGCCTCAAGAGGATATCCCCTAAGTTCAGATCCAGGTGGATGCTGAAGTCGCGGTCGCGATGCAAGACATCCAGCTAAATGACAGGATATCTGATGTGGACGGGTGTCAGGAGGAAGACCTCCTGGCAGAAGCCCAGGATGAAGTTCAAGCCCCTCTACATCGGCCGGTCTCCCAGTAGAGCTGGGACAGCCCTCTCTTCTATTGTTGGAATGATCCAACAAATCCAGAAGGAGAATCAGGAGAAGGCGGCTGCAATGGAACTGCGAATGCAGTGCCTTGCAGAATCACATGGGCCCCAGAAAAAGGTCAATGTGAAAGACCTTCCCTTGTGCTCAGATGCTAACCCATGGAGGTATGCTGAGCACATGCCGATGACGACTGGAAAGATCGTCATCTCGGATAAGCTGGGCTCAGTTCCCCTGGAGGGTGGAATTCTGGCCCAGCAAGGCATCATATCCGGACTGTTATGTCCGGCTGAGGAAGGAACCAGCTTCAAAGGAGGAGACAGAGCCGAAGGAGGTCATAGTGATGGACCATGCTAAGGCTCAAGCTCTACTTTCATCCTCGATGAAAGAGAGGGGCTTCTCTAACTCAAAGGTAGCTGCATTGAATAGGAAGCTCCCTTCCTTTGTGTCCTCGCCTACTAGAGCCTTCCCCCTTTTACAGAAAGGGTTTCTGGCTGTACTAAAAGCAATCGAGGCCGGCAAGTCTTGCCCCTCCCTAGAGGAGTGTAAACCCTTGTCGCTGGCCCTGCCTATGGACCACAAAGACTGGAAGGACGTCCATCTTACGTTCTCAGTGGGAAAGTTGGAGGCTGATATTGCCGGACGTCAGTTCGGCAAGGACCTCCCTAAGCTGTCTGACTTTCTTTTGCGAAGTGAGTTCGATACAAAAGAAAGACTGACTGCCTCAATGTCTCTTCAGACTACTCTCGAGACGATGGCAAGTGACCCCAAGGTCCATGAAATGTTCATGGTAGTGGCCAAGCCTCATCTGGCCACAGTGACGAAGGACCTTAATGGCTTCGTCAAGGCAAGGAGAGCTTGTAGGGAGTTCGTGTTTACCTCGGCTACGGTGAGGCACGAGCTAAAGAAACTAATCTCCTCCAACATTTGGGGCAAAGACCTTTTTCCCTACCGACTTGGTCAAAGAAGTTTTTGATAAAGCCGCCTTGGAGAATAGAAACCTTCTCCAGAAGTGGGGCCTGGCTATCAAAAGAAAGTCTTCCCCGGATGAGGGTCCTCAACCAAAGAGGAAGACTATGAGGACTAGGCTACCGTCTCGGCCAGCCAAGCCTCTTAGACAGCAACAGCAACTGCAATTGCCATTGCCCCCAGTGCCCCAGATCGTGGCACAAACCCCGACCACCTTTCAGTGGGTACCCCAGGCCGTGTCGACATAGTCCACGGCATTCACCCCAGCGTTCGAAGGGCAGTCTACTTCCTTTCGAGCAAAGCCTAGAGGAGCAGCCAGAGGCTCGTCTAGACGCCCCTCAAGGGGAAGGGGATTCAGGGGTGGTCGTGGTCAGGAAGGCAAGACCTCAGGACGGCAGTCCAAGTGAGGTGATACCGGTAGGAGGGAGACTTATGAAATTTCGGGATCGGTGGACCTTCGATCCCTGGGCCCACAGCCTACTCAAGAATGGACTGGGCGGGAGCTGGTACAGCACTCCACCCCCGTACCTTCGGTTTTTTCCAACACTCGACCCCCGTTATGGAGTACGTTCAAGAACGGTTGGAGAAAAAGGGTGAAGCCCATCAATTTCTAAGGGAGGCTGTTTTGTGTTCCCAAGAAAGACTCGGAAAAGCTCAGAGTCATTCTGGACTTGTCGCCACTTAACAAGTTCATAGTGAATTGCAAATTCAAAATGCTAACACTGCAACACATAAGGACCTTACTGCCCAAGAGGGCATATTCCGTCTCTATAGACTTGTCAGACGCCTACTGACACATTCCAATTAGCCATCGACTCTCCCCCTACCTAGGGTTCAGGCTACAACGAAGACTATATGCCTTCGGAGCCATGCCATTCGGGCTAAACATAGCCCCAAGGATTTTTACGAAGCTTGCGAGCGTAGCTCTCAAACAATTTCGCCTAAAGGGAATTCAGGTAGTAGCCTACCTGGACGACTGGTTGGTGTGGGCAGCATCCGAGACAGAATGCTTGCAAGCTTCCAGTCAAGTGATCCAGTTCCTAGAGTACCTAGGCTTCAAGATCAACAGAAAAAGTCTCGACTTTCTCCATCTCAAAAGTTCCAGTGGCTAAGATCCACTGGGACCTTTTGTCACACCGTTTCTCCACCCCGGCGAAGAAAAGGAAGGAGATAGCGGGTTCTGTCAAGAGACTTCAAGATTCCGAAAGGATATCAAGACACGAGCAGGAGAGAGTACTGCGCTCTCTCTAGTTTGCTTCGGTGACAGACCCAGTGCTAAGAGCACAGCTAAAGGATGCAATCGGAGTTTGGAGAAGTTATGCATCAAACGCGTGAAGAGATCTGAGAAGACCAGCCGCTTCGGCTAAGTACTCTTCTCAGGCCTTGGTCCTAAGCCAGACATCTAAAGAAGTCAGGTTCTTCTTCAGCCACCTCCCCCGTCGGTGACGACTCACTCAGACGCCTCAAAGGAGGGATGGGGAGGTCACTCTCATCGGAAAAAAGTCCAGGGGACTTGGTCCAGGCTATTCAAAACCTTTCTCATAAAACTTTCTAGAAGCTAGGGCAGTGCTCCTTACCTTAAAGAAAGTCTCCCCGCGTCATTCGTTCCACATAAAGTGGTAATAGACAGCGAGGTAGTTGTAAGATACTTGAATCGACAAGGATCGAGGTCACCACCTCTCAACCAGGTGATGTTGGCCGTCTTCCGATTGGCGGAAAAGAAGAAGTGGTACCTGTCGGCAGTTCACCTTCAAGGAGTCCGCAATGTGACAGCGGACGCTCTATCCAGGTTCACATCGATAGAGTCGGAATGGTCCTTAGACGCAGGATCATTCTCCTTCATTCTGAATCAGTCCCAGAACTGCAGATAGACCTCTTTGCGACGAAAGACAACAAGAAGTTGCCCCTGTACGTGCCCCGTACGAGGACCCCTTAGCGGAAGCAGTGGACGCGATGTCCCTCGACTGGAACAGATGTTCCAAGATTTATCTGTTCCCTCCTCACAACCTTCTGGTGAGGGTCCTCAACAAACTGAGATCCTTCAAAGGGTAGCGGCAATAGTGACCCACAAGTGGCCGAACAGCGTGTGGTTCCTCCTGGCATTGGAACTGTAGCTGAAGTTTGTACCACTACCAGATCCAGTCCTGACCCAGCGAGTCCAGAAGTCAACTGTCTGCGCTTCATTACAGAAAACCCGGACCCTGCAGTTCATGATTTTCTCTCCCTAGCGGTGAGAAAGCGTTTCGGGATTTCGAAAGCCAGTATAGACTTCCTTGAGGAATATAAATGCAATTCTACTAGAAGGCAATATGAGTCATCTTGGAGAAAATGGGTGGCCTTTTGTCAAGGCGAAGATTCTGCAGGAGATCTTGACAGACTTCTGCTTATCTTTTTTCCCCACCTCCATGGTCAAGGGTTGGCAGTGAACACGATTTCAGCGTGTAAGTCTCCTTTGACAAGACCCATTCTATATGCCTTCCAGGTCGACCTAGGTAACGAGATCTTTAATAAAGTCCCGAAAGCCTGTGCTAGGCTCAGACCTTCAGCACCTCCAAAGCCCATTTCATGGTCTTTAGACAAGTTCTTCATTTCGCTTCTCTGTTGAGCAATGAAGAGTGTGCGTTAAAGGATTTGACACAAAAAGTTATTTTCCTATTTTGCACTCGCGTCCGGGGCCAGGGTTAGTGAGATTGTAGCCTCTCGAGAGAGGCAGGTCGTGTTCAGTTCCTGGATGGGGAAGAACTGAACCTGTTTCAGGATCCTACGTTTCTCGCCAAGAATGAGTTACCCACCAACAGGTGGGGTCCCTGGAGAATCTGCCCTCTGAAAGAAGATGCATCTCTATGTCCAGTAGAATGCCTAAAGGTCTATCTTCATAGAACTTCAGACTTCAAGGGTGGTCAACTATTCAGGGGAGAAACATCAGGCTCAAATTTATCTCTGAATCAACTCAGAGCGAAAATCACATATTTTATTCGCAGAGCGGATCCTGACAATACACCCGCAGGTCACGATCCGAGGAAAGTTGCCTCATTCTTAAATTTCTTTAATTGTATGGATTTTGAACATCTCCGTTCATACACTGGCTGGAAGTCTTCCAGAGTGTTCTTTCGCCACTATGCGAAGCAAGTAGAGGAACTAAAAGAGATCTGTGGTAGCAGTGGGTCGCGGTGTTAACCCTACTGTTTAACTCTGCGAGGAACAGTGGTCTTAATTGGGACGATTAATTCCAGGGTGAGTGTGTAGTTACATACTGTACTACAAACTAAGTGAGGGCACTGTGTTGCCCATCCAGACTGTTCCATTTCCGAAGGTGAACCTAGCATAAGTGCAGAAATGTGTGCCGAGCGTTTCTAACGCTAATGTCATTGATTTGTAATACAGGCTTTTATGACTTTGATACCTCGGTATCTTAAAAGTGGCATCTAATGTTTTTTTCTTTCAGAAAAACAAGCTCTGTTTACTATCATACTTATGCTTAAAGTTTTGGGTTATCCTCTTCTTATATATATATATATATATATATATATATAATTGTGGTTAACCTGTCTATTTATTGCCTGTCAATAATCTGGTTCTTGAGAACCTTGCGTCTCCTTCACCTGTGTCAATTTATTGGTATAATTGAGCATTCATTCTATGTACCTTATCTGGGATAATTCTAATAGAATTGTTCCTTTATGCAAGCTATGTTGCATAGGTTTTCCTCCTATGCGGATATAAAACCTTTGTCCAATAAAAGTATTGTGCGGAAAACTGGTCGATATTTCATATTGACGCAGTGGTCCTTTACAAACTATGCTTTACTTAATATAGGGCGAGACCACTATATTAGCTTGCCTGGTATTCATACATAGATATATGTACTCTTCGAGACTTTTCCAGAGTCTAGTAGGACTCTTCCCTGTAGGGGGCAGGAAGCTCTAACATAGTTTATAGTTAGTTGAAAAGATGTATAACGGTAACATCTTAGGTCTCTAGGTCTAGTCGACCGGGAAAAAATTACCTCCGGGGAGTACGGCACGTTCTGAGAATCCACAGATACAGTAATGCTCTGGTACACTTCCATCAGGACGACATGGCTTGAGCCCAAAAAACGGATTTTGAGCGAAGCGAAAAATCTATTTTTGGGTGAGATGGCCATGTCGTCCTGATGGACCCGCCCTTGCCTTTCTAAGAAAGGGCTGTAGGACCCCTCCCTACATACAGTATCTGTAGCACCTCGTGTACGCTACAAGGAATACAGATGGCGCCAGGATTGGCGCCAGGCACGCATACGAATCGGGAGATAGGGAAGCCTTGGGAGCGGCTCCCCTTTTTCTTTCCCGAATTCGTATCTCGTCAATCACCTCCTACGAGACGAAATCTCTGTTCAGGTCGTAGATTGCCATGTAACGTGTCTAGAATACGTCCTCTGATATGTCGCGATATCCCTTTCACGAGGGATACTCGCTCCAGGAGTTAGAATTCTGGTACCTTAAGGTAAATTCTCTGGGAATATCGCCGTAGTTGTAATATACCCTAGGAAGCTACCCTATAGGAACTTCCATCAGGACGACATGGCCATCTCACCCAAAAATAGATTTTTCGCTTCGCTCAAAATCCGTTATATATATATATATATATATATATATATATATATATATATATATATATATATATATATACATATATATATGTGTAAATATATATCATATATATATATATATATATATATATATATATATATATATATATATATATATATATATATATATATATATATATATATATATATATATATATATATATATATATATATATATATATATATGTAGATACATATATGTGTATATTATATATATATGTATATATATATATATATATATATATATATATATATATATATATATATATATATATACATATATATTTATACATATATTTATATATATATTATATATATATAAATTATATATATATATAAATATGTATATATATATATATATATATATATCATATATATATATATAAATATATATATATATATATATATATATATATATATATATATATATATATGTATATATATATATATATATTAGATAAATGAACAAAGACTATATTGAGTTACTATTTTTTTCTCTCTCAACAGAAAAGAAAATCACGTCGGTTATATACAGTATATTAGCAAGATTCTAGAAAAAGATTGGGGGTATGAAATAATATTGGGGCATCAGATACCACAAGGATATTTTTTACGTTTTTTATGGCAAACGTTTAACAGTGCAGATGAATGCAAGGTATGAAGGCTCATAAAGAACCCTGTAAATAAAGACAAAGGAGTTTTCAAATGTTCGATCTTTCATTCAAAGACGACACTATTCAACCATTCCTTACCTTTTGTATTTCATGAAACTACAACAAAGTAAATAAAGTAAAATCAGTATTCTTCTTCTTTTTTTTTAAACGCATTTCTTTCTGTTAAGAAATATTTATTACTAACCATTTTTGTTCCTTGAATGAATAATATATATATATATATATATATATATATATATATATATATATATATATATATATATATATATATATATAAATATATATATATATATATATATATATATATATATATATATATATATATATATATATAGAGAGAGAGAGAGAGAGAGAGAGAGAGAGAGAGAGGAGAGAGAGAGAGAGAGAGAGAGAGAGAGAGAGGAGAGAGAGAGAGAGAGAGAGAGAGAAGGTACATTCCTGGATGTGACACGGAATATTTCCAGTCTTAGTGTATGATATTACCCTTTAACTTCAGGTTCTAGGAATTCTCTCTTTGAAGATATATTCATTCTTTTATTTCTTCATGCAGAATATATGGCAAGCGTAAGTTCCACTATTTCTAATTCACTTTTTACCAGAGATTTGTTTTAACCGATATAAATTTCCCTCTTCTAGTTGTAAGAATTTGCTTTACAATGTTCTGATGTTTTCCTGGTCACTGTATTCCCCTTGGTAATTCAATATGACCAATTATTTATTTGCTTTATTTTAGATAATAGTAAAATAAATCATACTGATTACTTACTCATTAACATCAAATTATATTTAGATGAGCTAAATAACTGTTCGTAGATTTAAATAAATATATATATTTTTTTTAACTAATACAGTACAGGTCATTTGATAAAAGCGAAGCAAACAGTAAATTAGATTTGGTTAGGTAATTCTTTAGAAAGAAAAAACTTTCTCTAACTCTTGTCCAATCTTCCTTAGAATCGAATTCCCCTATTACTTTCTAGTTATTGGTACACCTAACACCAGTTTACCCCTCTCTCTCTCTCTCTCTCTCTCTCTCTCTCTCTCTCTCGTCTGAGTACAAAACCATCTAAGCCTTTTTTCAGATAGAATTACCAGGGCGTTTTTAAAAATTGTAAAAGACGTTCCTTGTTGCACGAAAGGGTAATGAATAGGCAATAGAAAACGAGGACCAACCAAGAAATAAAGGCAAAACCAATTGTGGGAAAATCTGCAAAGATTTTTGGGTCACCCAACCAATAAAGAACGAAAGAAAACTAATTGCACAACGAATGGCCCTGTGTACAGACGAATATTAAATTTCAATAAAAATAATATTTTCTAAACTTCTTTGCTAGAGAAAATTGATGTTATATAAAAAAAATCGGTTAAAACGATCATATTGTACAGCGTTGATTTCATAATGTATAATGGTAATAAACGAGCCGAATATGAAAAGATTCAAAAAAGGAAATTAATAGGTGAAATCATGTGATGTTAGCTTATAATTTATTATTCATATTTATATTTTTTTTCCTACGTCTCTTCTCGTGAAACATTTGCTATTTTTATTTTATGGCCACAGAAAATTTCAACATATTATTTATATTCATAACCTTTTCCTACATCTCTTTTCCTCGACTACTTTATTACATCAAAGAATTTAATCCATGTATATGACCTTAGCATCAACTAAATTATCGAACACAATAGCACAAAGTAAAAAATAAATAAACTAAATTTTGAAAACTAGGTAGAAACATATTTTGCGAAAAATTATAAGAAAGTACAACGTAAAACAGAGATTAAAGGAAGTACCATGTCCAACATAAATATCAAAGAAAGTACCACGCTCAACATAAATATTAAAGAAAGTAACGTGTCCAACATGAAGATTAAAGAAAATACCATTTCCAACATAAATATTAAAGAGAGTACCATGTCCAACATAAGATTAAAGAGAGTACCATGTCCAACATGAAGATTAAAAAAAGTACCATGTCAAACATAAAGATTAAAGAAAGTACCATATCCAACATAAATATTAAAGAAAGTACCATGTCCAACATTAAGATTAAAGAAAGTACCATGTTCAACATTAAGATTGAAGAAAGTACCATGTCCAACATAAATATTAAAGAAAGTTCCATGTACAACATAAAGATTAAAGAAAGTACCATGTCCAATGTAAATATTAAATATCAAGATTAAAGAAAGTACCACGCCCAACATAAAGATTAAGGAAAGTACCATGTCCAACATAAATATTATAGAGAGTACCATGTCCAACATAAAGATTGAAGAGAGTACCATGTCCAACATAAAGATTGAAGAGAGTACCATGTCCAACATAAATATTAAAGAAAGTACCATGTCCAACAAAAAATTAAAGAAAGTACCATGTCCAACATAAAGATTAAAGAAAGTACCATGTCCAAATAAATATTAAAAAAGAAACTTGTCCAACATTAAGATTAAAGAGAGTACCATGTCCAGCATAAATATTAAAGAAAATACCATGTTCAACATTAAGATTAAAGAAAGTAACGTGCCCAACATGAAGATTAATGAAAATACCATGTCCAACATAAATATTAAAGAAAGTACCATGTTCAACATAAAGTTTAAAGAAAGTACCATGTTCAACATAAAAATTAAAGAAAGTAACATGTCCAAAATAAATATCAAAGAATGTACCACACCCAACATAAAGATTAAAGAAAGTACCATGTTCAACATTAAGATTAAAGAAAGTAACATGTCCAACAGGAAGATTAAAGAAAATACCATGTCCAACATAAATATTAAAGAGAGTACCATGTCCAACAAAAAGATTAAAGAGAGTACTATGTCCAACATAAAGATTAAAGAAAGTACCATGTCAAACATAAATATTATAGAAAGTACCATGTCCAACATAAATATTAAAGAAAGTTCCATGTCCAACATAAAGATTGAAAAAGTACCATGTCCAACATTAACATTAAAGAAACTACCATGTCCAATGTAAATATTAAATATTAAGATTAAAGAAAGTACCACGCCCAACATAAAGATTAAAGAAAGCTCCATGTTCAACATAAATATTATAGAGAGTACCATATCCAACATAAAGATTAAAGAGAGTACCATGTCCAACATAAAGAATAAAAAGAATACCATGTCCAACATAAATATTAAAGAAAGCACCATATCCAACATTAAGATTAAAGAAAGTACCATGTCCAACATGAATATTAAAGAAAGTTCCATGTCCAACATAAAGATTAAAAAAAGTACCATGTCCAACATGAAGATTAAAGAAAGTACAATGTCCAAATTAAGATTGAAGAAAGTTCCATGTCCAACATAATTATTAAAGAAAGTACAATATCCAACATTATGATTAAAGAAAGTACCATGTCCAACATTAAGATTGAAGTAAGTACCATATCCAACATAAATAATAAAGAAAGTTCCATGTCCAACATAAAGATTAAAGAAAGTACCATGTCCAATGTAAATATCAAATATTAAGATTAAAGAAAGTACCACGCCCAACATAAAGATTAAAGAATGTACCATGTCCAGCATAAATATTATAGAGAGTACCATGTCCAACATAATGATTAAAGAGAGTACCAAGTCCAACATAAATATTAAAGAAAGTACCATGTCCAACATAAAGATTGAAGAAAGTACCATGTCCAACATAAATATCAAAGAAAGTTCCATGTCCAACATAAAGATTAAAGAAAGTACCATGTCCAACATAAAGATTGAAGAAAGTACAATGTCCAAATTAAGATTGAAGAAAGTTCCATGTCCGACATAAAGATTAAAGAAAGTACCATGTCCAACATAAATATTAAAGATAGCACCATGTCCAACATTACTAATAAAGAAACTACCATGTCCAACATGAATATTAAAGAGAGTACCATGTCCAGCATAAATATTAAAGAAAATACCAAGTTCAACATTAAGATTAAAGAAAGTAACGTGTCCAACATGAAGATTAAAGAAAATACCATGTCCAACAAAAATATTAAAGAAAGTACCATGTTCAACATAAAGATTAAAGAGAGTACATTGTTCAACATAAAAATTAAAGAAAGTACCATGTCCAGTATAAATATCAAAGAAAGTACCACGCCCAACATAAATATTAAAGAAAGTACCATGTTCAACATTAAGATTAAAGAAAGTAACGTGTCCAACATGAAGATTAAAGAAAATACCATGTCCAACCTCAATATTAAAGAGAATACCATGTCCAACAAAAAGATTAAAGAGAGTACCAAGTCCAACATAAAGATTAAAGAAAGTACCATGTCCAACATAAATATTAAAGAAAGTACCATGTCCAACATTAAGATTAAAAAAAGTACCAGGTCCAACATAAATAATAAAGAAAGTTCCATGTCCAGCATAAATATTAAAGAAAGTACCATGTTCAACATTAAGATTAAAGAAAGTAACGTGTCCAACATGAAGATTAAAGAAAATACCATGTCCAACATAAATATTAAAGAAAGTACCATGTTCTACATAAAGATTAAAGAAAGTACCATGTTCAAAATAAAAATTAAATAAAGTACCATGTCCAACATTAGGATTAAAGAAAGTACCATGTCCAACATAAAGATTAAAGAAAGCACCATGTTCAACATAAATATTAAAGAAAGTACCATGTTCAACATAAAGATTAAAGAAAGTACCTTGTCCAACATAAAGATTAAAGAAAGTACAATGTCCAACATAAATATTAAAGAAATTACCATGTTTAACATAAAGATTAAAGAAAGTACCATGTCCAACATTAAGATTAAAGAAAGTACCATGCCCAACATAAAGATTAATGAAAGTATCATGTCTAACATAAATATTAAAGAAAGTACCATGTCCAACATTAAGATTCAAGAAAGTACCATGTCCAATATAAAGATTAATAAAGAATATTTTACCTTTTGAATTAGTTTCACTAAAATAGAATAATAAAATATGCAAATGGAAAACAATTTTTTTTACAATTCCCTCAACCTCTGAAGCTATATATATTCTCAATTCGAAGAGAATTTTCGTATCTTAGTGTAAGTATAGAAAAAAAATATAAATTAATAAAGGAGTATATAGCAAACTAAATTGTATTTTCACTTAACTAGTGCTATTTCTTTAAGAAATAGTTTCGGATTGACTTTTTCTTTCAAAAACATAATATCTAGGTTTCTAACTTTTGACTTGCCATTGCAGAAAAGCAATTTATCTTCCTTAGCTTCCTGACTTATTACAAAACACAAACACACAATCACACACACAATCTCTCTCTCTCTCTCTCTCTCTCTCTCTCTCTCTCTCTCTCTCTCTCTCTCTCTCTCTCTCTCTCTCTCTCTCTCTCAATTTTATTACTGAAAAAACTGCTTTTATGTCTCGATTTCTAATTTGTAATTCCAGAAAAGCAATGAGATTCCCTCTCTATCTTTCTAACTCTACCTTCAAGAAAAATAATATCTCTCCAATTTCTTGAAGTTAAATTATATCTCTGACTTTCTACCTTATTGTTCTGGAAAAACCTCTCTCTCTAATTTTTCAAATTAATCATTGCAAAAATATATGTGTAAGAACGCTTGCACAAAGTCATACCTTCAATTCATATGACCTATAACAGCAAAAAAGTCCTGGTAATCATTCATAAACTAAACTCAGGAAAGAAGACCCAACCTAAATTATCTGTCATAACACCCAACGCATCAACTGCTGTTTAACGGCAAGCCTCAAAACAAAGAGCCGGGTTACATAAAGAAAATGAAACAGGACATTGACCTTATCTTAGAACAAAAGTGACAGCTTCCGACTGTTCACCTTAGAAGAACTAAATTCTACCATGAAATATCTCAATTCTGGGAAGGCAGCCTGCCTTGAGTGCATAATAGCAGAAATTATCTTACATTTCAAAAAACGAAACAAATGCATGGCTCCTGTTGCTATTGATTTTATGTGTAACGACCTCTCAAATCCCAAAGATTTGAAGAAGAGAGAATGGTGGCCTTGCTGAAATCAGAAAAAGACCCATCTTCCTCCATAAATCTATCGACCAATATCCTTACTATGTATCTTGTACTTATTACACAAACGAATAATCTTAGCCTGTATCTAACCAACTGTCAAATTATACGGATTAGTCCATGACATTGCCTCACTGCTTACCAATCAGTGATTCTTCCAAGAAATGGATGGCAGAGAGAACAGATGGAGGAAATAGAAAAAAGAGCCTTCTACATGGGTCATCGCTTGAGCCGATGTTATAAAACATGCTATATAACATCTACTATAACATCTACTGTAAGGAATATGCCAGACTATTCAGAGAGAACAGATGGAGGATACAGAACAAGAGCCTTGTACCTGGGTCATCGCTTGAGCCGATTCTATATAACATCTACTGTATACAAATCATTATTATTGTTATTATTACTTGCTAAGCTACAAACTTGGTTGGAAAAGCAAGATGCTATAAGCCCAGGGGCTCCAACAGGGAAAATAGCCCAGTGAGGAAAGGAAACAAGGAAAAATAAAATATTTTAAGAAGAGTAACAACATTAAAATAAATATGTATTATATAAACTATATAAACTTCAATAAAACAGGAGGAAGAAAAATAAGATCGAATAGTGTGCCCGAGTGTACCCTTAAGCAAGAGAACTCTAACCCAAGACCGTGGAAAACCATGGTACAGAGGCTATGACACTACACAAGACTAGAGAACAATTTTTTGATTTTGGAGTGTCCTTCTCCTAGAAGAGCTGCTTACCATAGCTAGAGTCTCTTCCACCCTTAGAAAGGGGAAAGTGGCCACTGAACAATTACAGTGCAGTAGTTAACCCCTTGGATGAAGAAGAATTGTTTAGTAATCTCAGTGTTGTCAGGTGTATGAGGACAGAAGAGAATATGTAAGGAATATGCCAGACTATTCTGTGTATGTGTAAGCAAAGGAAAATTGAACCGTAAATAGAGACAAGGATCCAATGTAATGCTGTCTGGCCCGTCAAAAGACGCCATAACACACTAGTGGTAGTATCTCAACGGGTGGCTGGGCCCTGACTAACCTACTACCTCTAAATGACTAGCTGCAGCGCTTGAACATCCGCGAGTACATATATGCAGACGAATTGTGCATTTCCATACAATCTGACTCCTTTACCTCCATCGAAGAATGACTATCAAGCACCCTGACTACCCTCTCCACCTACTACCCAAAGTGGCACCTTAATGTCAATCCAAGTAAAACACAGGTGTATGCCTTCCATCTTAAAATTCACGAGGTAAACAGAATGCTAAAGATCAAATGGAGTGACAAACTAAAGGAAAAATCACCTTTACCCTGTCTATTTTAGGGCCACCCATGACAGAATGTTCTCCTTTAAAGAGCAAACACAGTGGTAACTAGGAACAACCTTATCAGCAAACTCGCTATCACTAGCTGAGGAACCGACACTCAGACTCTGAGACAAAAAGTCCTGGCCCTTTTTTACTCTTCCTTGGAGTTATTTTGCACCAGTGTAGGCTAAACGAACCCTAACAGATAATTAATGACATAATAAAATCAACACCTCTATCATCTTTATATAAAGTAACCGGTATCAACCAGCCCATATCCGACGAGAAATGCTAGCAAAAACTGAAAAGAATGAACACATTAATGACTCTAGGTATCCACTTCACAATCATCAGGAAGCATGTGGAAGACTAAAATCCTGCAAAAGTTCTGCAACAGTGGATGGACTAGAACCAATCCAGGAAGCTGCTCACATGCTAGAGAAGTGGCAGGAAAGTGACTGATGGCCATCCAATTAAGTGCTGTCCATCTCAATCGAAGGTCTGCCCAGCAAAACAACCCTCGCAGGGGAGGACTGGGTAACCCTAAACATAGCAAGGGTAAAAGTGGGCAAAACTAAAAATAACTGCCACAAATGGGGACTAGCCACCAACACTAAACGGTCATATGGGGCAACACTACAAACAATGAAACACATCCTATAAGGATGACCAATGAGCCCTCATTGGTCAGATCACCACCTCAGAGGGGGGAAACAACAAAGCCCTCCTATGAGTTCGACATTGGCGCGATAAGATATGATGAGGACTGACCAAAAGACCCAGTAATAATAAATCAAAATCTGACATTTAAAAGTTACTTTATAAGGAAGTTCAAGAAGAAAATTTCTAATGATTTGGAACTTAGAAATTGGGTTATTCAACCCAGTGCTTGGGTCTTTGAGATTATTCAGCACTTTTGTGCAACATATCAGTTGCTCTATGAACTGCATCTTAGTAGTAGGAAAAAAACGAAGCGAGAACGAAAGTAAAGCAGAAAAATATACAATAAGGTCAGCTAATGGCCAAAGGAACGTTGCAAATGCCCTTAAGTTTCGCCTAAAATGCACAGCAACAGGGGCTCTGACAGCACTACCCCTTCACGTGAAAAATTATTAATGAGTTCTCGAGATCAATCTCATCTAATTTTCCACTGACGCATTGTCTTGCTCATTGGCTGAACTATTTTTCTCAAGACCGATCTTTTTAATATGAGAAAACAGTATATATTTATTGAATTCAAAGAAGTTACAGAAGTAATGGAAGTTCAGACGGCCTATAAAGAACCGTGAATAAAGAGGGCTTTGAAATGTTCGACCTTTCAATTACAAATGACACTGCCTGAATATTCTTTACCTTTTTGTCATAAAACTATTGTATCATAAAGTAAATAATACCAATCCCCCTTTTTTTAGACGTTTTCATAGTTTATATATAAAAGATCTAATTTAATGTTACTGTCTAAATTTATTTTTTATTTTCACAATTTATTACTTCTCTTGTAGCTTATCTATTTCATTATTTCCTTTCCTCACTGGACTATTTTTCCTTGATGGAGCCCTTGGGCTTATAGCATTTTGCTTTTCCAACTAGGGTTGTAGCTTGGCTTTGAATAATAATAAAAATAATAATAATAATAATAATAATAATAATAATTCCTTTTCGTTAAAGGTATTTATGACTATTTTCCATACAACGATTTAAGAGAGAGAGAGAGAGAGAGAGAGAGAGAGAGAGAGAGAGAGAGAGAGAGAGAGAGGGAGAGAGAGAGAGAGAGAGAGAGAGAGGGAGAGAGAGAGAGAGAGAGAGAGAATAAGGTACATTCCTGGATATGACACTAAATATTTCTAGTTTTATTGTATGATATATCCCTTCTATATATAAAACGTTTCCTTCTTTGAAGATCCATTTTTGTTCCTTTATTTCTGGATGCAAAAAGCCTGCCAAACGTCCTACTATTTCTATTTTACTTTTAATCGAGTTCTATTTCGCTTGATATCAATTTCCATCTTCTAATTCCTATTAATTTTTTCTTCATTGGCTTTACTCTTACAATTTCATGGCAATTTCCTGACACTATAATCCCCGTGGCAATTGAATGCTAGGAATGGTTCTCCTCTTTTATTTTAGATGATAAAATTAACTATATTTCTCCTATTCTCTCACTTTTCATCACTAAGAAATCTCATCGTTGAATAGTAGTTAAAAGATTCAAATCGTTTTTTTTCGAATAGTAAGCAGCTCTTCTAGGAGAAGGACACTCCAAAATCAAACCTTTGTTCTCTAGTCTTGGGTAGTGCCTTAGCCTCTGTACCATGGTCTTCCACTGTCTTGGGTTAGAGTTCTCTTGCTTGAGGGTACACTCGAGCATACTATTCTATCTTATTTCTCTTCCTCTTGTTTTGTTAAAGTTTTTATAGTTTTTATAGGAGATATCTATTTCAATGTTGTTACTCTTCTTAAGATATAATATTTTTCTTTTTTCTTTTCCTCACTGTGCTATTTTCCCTGTTGGAGCCTCTGGGCTTATAGGGTCCTACTTTTCCAACTAGGGTTATAGCTTAGCTAGTAATAATAATAATAATAATACATGAGATATGGAAGTACCATATTAAAGGGTAAATTAGAATTTGCTAGAAAAAATGAATTCTAAAAAGGTAAAGCTTTACTTTTGAGTTGATTTTCATTATATCTTTCATTTTACTAGAACTCTAAATTACAAACTATCTCTCTCTCTCTCTCTCTCTCTCTCTCTCTCTCTCTCTCTCTCTCTCTCTCTCTCTCTCTCTCTCTCGTCCGAGTACGAAACAAGCTGAACCTGGTTTCCTGGGCTCCTATAAATGTTGTGGAAAACGTTCCTAATTGTTCTAAAGATAGACAGGAAGGATAAAGAAGTTGGAAAAGAAACAAATGGAGAGTAAAATAGGATATAGAAGTAAAACCAAAAGGGGAGAACTTTGCAAAGATTTTTGGTTCCCCAACTAAAAAGATAAAAAAAAGTAAACAACGCATGTTTGCCTGGTAATTCGATTTCGAAACAACTATTTTCTGTTTGTTTATCTGGAGAAAATGGGTTGAATATAAAACATGAACACATAACATCAACCAACGAGGATTGGTAGTTTTGCAATAAATTAATAATAATAATAATGATGATAATAATAATAATAATAATAATAATAATAATAATAATAATAATAATAATAACAGGATTCGTTGAAGATTAGGTCTGACTCATTGCCATTTATCTTGCAATTGAGCTTCTCAATCGCTCTGATATTTTGTCCTCTAATCAGTACTACAAACCACCAGTAACTGTAGTATGTTGGTCACCGGTAGGTGGGATAGCAAAATGTATAGAAAAATTCTAAGATTGTACAAAAAATTACTAAAAGTAATGGTCCCTTTCTCTTCAGGAGGTTTTCTGACAGTACCACTGTCAACAAACACGATCTGAACGTTAAAAACGGCCTATCAAATAAAAAATATAAACGAGTTTGGTTGCTACACATTGTGAGAGAGTGCTAGTGTCTCATCTCATCTTCGGGTAAGAAGTGGTTACCCGTAAGCATGGCCGTCTCTATTTATACGGTTCGGTGATGCAGTCACAGCATTGTCAATGGTAGAATTGCTGACACTAAGGTCAATATGGATGAGGCTCTTGCCATAGGAGAGAGAAAGAGTGAAGAGTACTTGACTAATCATCAGAAAGAATTTCATGACCCGGTGAGGAAAAATTTTGCCACTATGGAGTCATTGAAGAAGAGAGTGAAATATGGGATATAAATGTTTATGACATGGAAAAGGTGTATGCCCGTCTACTTGTCGTCTCACAGAACAGAGAGATTCTTTTTAGGGAGCTTCTAAAGAGTAAGCTTTTGTCCATATCATCACTATTTGATGATTACGGAAACCTACGGAAAGGGTCAAAAGTTCTTTTTACAACACAGTTCAGCTGCTTTCATTGAAGTCCACCATTCTACAAGTCTGTGTATTCATGGGACTGAAGCCATATATCACACTCTGTGGCACAAAATAGGGCAGTGCTCAACTTTGGCAGGAGATTTGTCAATTTGTTTGCCAGATCTAAAACAGTTATTATATTTGACTGTTATAACCAGAACTCAGTAAAAGCCTCATTAATGTCAAAGGGGAGCCAAAGATATTGTCCGCCTCCCTATGTCTATGAATTCAAAACATGGCACTGTTCTGGCTGCAAGAGAGCCCATCATGAAAAATAACCATGATAAGAAATCACTGATCAATTTCAAACGTGACATGAAACATAGCCATCAGTCAATCAGTCTGATACGAGGAGGTCCTTATTTGCATGGAGAAGCAGATGTGACCATTATTAGCTACATTTTTAGGCTACATCAAAGTAAAAGGCATATCCTGGCTCTAGCTGATTATACAGACATTTTTACTATATTGCCATGTTTCTACAGGATCCACAAATCATCTAACCATGTGATAATGAAAAAGTATGATGGAATGATCATTGAAATTATGGCAACATCTGAAAAGCTGGGAGAGATGTGATTAGGCTTGCTAGAAACCTGTGCACTCTCTGTATGTGGCAGAGTTTCATTCCCCTTTGGCAATGATCATTGACATTATGGCAACATCTGAGAAGCTGGGAAAGATGTGATGAGACTTTCTAGAAACCCATGCACTTTCTGTATGTAGCAGAGTTTCATTCCCCTTTGGCAATGATCATTGTCATTATGGCAACATCTGAGAAGCTGGGAAAGATGTGATGAGACTTGCTAGAAACCCATGCACTTTCTGTATGTGGCAGAGTTTCATTCCCCTTTGGCAAAGGAGAATTGCAATAAACTTGGTTCTCGACTCCTAAGTAACCGTAAGGGAATTTGCAAATCTCTTGGCTTGAGATGAAGTGAGGATTAAAGAAGGTCTCTGTTTCATATCAGCAATTGCACCACCCTCAGGTCTGCAAAGTATTTCTTTTAGCTATAAATTATCCTGCTCCTATTCAAGCCAAAGAAGCAACCCAGCCACTGAGGGGGGGGGGGGGGGGGGGAAAGCCAGCCTCAACTTGTTGCCAGTCCCAAGCCTGGGCAAATGGGGAGGGTTGGCGACAGGAAAGGCATCCGGCCATGAAAAATTAGCCAAAACAAATATGGCCACTGAGGATTGTGAGATTAGAATTAATGCTAGAGCGTTCTCCTTAGGCGACACGTTGGGACCTCGCCTGATCCCTCCGAAAAATTGGCAAGAGCTACCCAGTCATGGGCGGGCTTGGTTAGAGAGGCAAGCTCAGAGGAAAATATCTGAGGAGAGGATGAGAGTAACAAAAGATGCAGTTGCCATGTAAAAACCCTGTCCTGTACTTCATACTGTAAGTGTCGTGTAGATAACTGCTGTAGAAATAAGCACACAAAATCCATGAAGCCCTGCACAATGATACAGATGATGATGATTATGACAATGATGAAGATAGTTATAAATAGGAAATAGAAATTTTATGAATGACACATCGCATGCATAACTTTTTTCTAAGTCTATACTACAATTACCTATTGGAAGAACAATATCCTCTGAATGCCTTTTTACTGAATGAAAATATTTCCAAGAAGGATGTCAAGGGGGCATTCAGTGAATTCTAAGAATACTGATTCTGGATAATAATATTATGAAAAAAAAAAATATCATTCTCCATGTCAAAACAATGGATGGAAATTGGGTTTGTTTCCTTGACTATGAGGCTGGAAATGAATGTGATTAGTGTTTCGTTGAATTAGAAAATAAGGTTGATATGACTTGGGGAGAAAGTGTAAAATTGTAACAGTGAATGATATAAAACACACGAGTTGGATAAAAAGGGAATAAATGGACCATATAATGAGAAATTGGAGCGTTTGTGGGCTAAGGTGGAAATAGTAAATGAACTTCAGAAATACCAGAGAGTGGGATAAGATGAAATTCATATAGTAAGTGATGGGAAAATATTTAGTAAGGGAAAAGAGATTGTTTTATGTGCTGTTGCACGACAAATAAGAAGGGCTAGGCAAGGGAGACGGTAAGATGACCATAAATGATGAAAAGGCCGGATAATGTTAGTAGGAATAGTGAATAATGTTAATAAAAATAATAAGTTCTTATAAAGGTAAGTTAGTGTAAGGTTAAGTATTACTAAAACGTTTACTGATCTCATTTCTGTTCTAATTACTATGACCATTTTTGTAAAAGATAATAGAAAGGACAGTCCATCCTTACTCAAGCTATCTATCCCTCAATATACACCTTTCTCTAATAATCAATTTTATTACATTATTCCTTTTCATCACATTCTTTCACGCTGCATCGTACATACCATTCACTTTCTGCTTTCAACTTTGATAATCTCACTATCTTCAAATCGACAGATTTGTTGTAACCTGATTGGTAACTCCTCTGTCTGGTGTTTGCCAGACGGGGGCTCGAGTCCCGCTAAGACTCGTTAGTGCTATTAGTATCTGCAATCTTACCATGCTTGTGAGCTAAGGTTGGGAGGTTTGGGGAGCCTATAGGTCTATTTCCCGAGTCATCAGCAGCCACTGCCTGGCCTTCCCTGGTCCTAGCTTGTGTGGAGAGAAGGCTTGGGCACTGATCATATAATATATGGTCAGTCACTAGGGCAATGTCACTCTCCCTTGCCTCTGCCATTCATGAGCGACCTTTAAACATTTAAACCAATAGATGTAGCTTTCATTTTCCTTGACATAAAAGCAAAGACTTAAATTTTTTTTTTCTTGTTCATTATTTACCCACTTTCAGTGGAAACTTCTGATGAAATATTTGCTGCAAAGGAAGTTTTAAAAAAACAGAATTCTACTGGATTTTCTCTGATACTTCTCCTCACTTCAAAGAAAAATTAAATTATAAAGCTTTTCACGAAAATTCCGTTTCCATTTTCACAGACACTTTGGTGAGGAAGGTTTCACAGATAATTTCCTGTTTAGAAATTCAAAACTCTTCCATATTTCAAAATTGAGAATTTAAAAAGTCAGTAGGTTATGTGTCAATTTATATTCCCTCAGCGATACGTCTCCTTTGACCAGTTTCACTTTTATGAAATGGTATTTTTATTACAAAGTAATGGGTTGGACATTTCAGGAAATGTTCAAAGATCAATAATGAGAACAAATCACAGCCATTACAAAAAGATTGTCAGTGATCATTTTGGAATATCAACGAAAGGTCAGCTTTGATTAAAGAATAGTGAATAACATATTTCAATCTTGTTCATAAATTCTCGCCTCATTCATGATCCTGTATAACTGATAACCATGATATTTTTCTCAGATCTTTTGAAATGATAGCTTCCACTTAATCGGTATAAAGATGGCAGCCTATTGGAAACGTTCGTGCCTGGTGATCGACGGTCTGGGATTCGAGTACCGTTTAAAATCATCAGTTTCTTTAGTGTCTGTAACCTTGCCATCCTTGTGCGCTAAGGATGGAGGATTCGGGGGAGCTTATAGGTCTACCTGATGAGTCATCAACAGTCATTGGTCCTAGCTTGGATGGAGAGGAGGCTTGCGCCCTGATCATTTGGTCAGTGTCTAGATGCTTGCTAGGACAATTTTCCTTTCCCTTGACTCTGTCATCCACGAGTGGCCTTTATACCTTTAAAACCTTTAAAACTGACCTCCTTTACTAATTTTCACAATTCCCATTTCAAAGAAACATTTCGACTTAAAAGACTTCAATCAAGCAATAGTAGGAAGCTGCATAGGCTACAGGGTGTAAATAGCAAAGTGACTTAAAGAACAAGTGGAGATTCCAGCAGGCAGCCCAACTGTTTACACCATAATCAAAGATGACTCTGCAATGGTCAATTCTCTACCTCAACGTGCAATGAAAACTTCTGATGACTATGCCCAAGAAATCATACCAAGGGTCCAGTTCTGTAGAGCTAAATTCAAGAAAATAGATTTTGTATCTGTTGTATTAAGGGATTGTCTGAAATTAGGAACCAGATTTTAATGGGGGAAGAGAACTAGATTGAGTCACCTTACCAAGCTGGACTCAAATGATTTGGAAAATCTTCAGGAGATATGACAGAGAATAAACTCAATTTTTAAACTTCCTGTAGTAAAAACTGTTTAAAGCTCGGGTAACGAACATGGTACTGTACTCATTACAGGAGAATAAGCCATCAGTAGCACAGAAGCAAACCTACAAGCAATATTTGCCTGATATAGATTATATGCCACA
>NC_090731.1:67994376-67996876 GCF_036898095.1 Palaemon carinicauda | reverse complement strand
CTCCTTTACGTCATTATATCCGTTTTTAAAACGGTAAATGCCTGGCACCATTTATTCCAGGATTATTACGGTTTTTTAATGCGAATTTTTAGCAGTGTACTATTAGATATGTTCGATAAAATGGTAAAGAATTTAGTTCGGGCAAAGGATTTATAGAGTGATTATATATTGATTTTTTAACATAATTTACCCAGAAAGAAAAGACAGTTATCCAATATTTACTGACGACTGGACAGGATCGAAGCAAAATACAATCTTCATAGCATTACTGTTCATGTTATTATAAAATTCAGGGTTGCCAGTTTGGCCTTTTTCAGGCCAATAACCTCAAATTTGGTCTTTTTAAAAAAATTGGTTGGCCTTTAGTAATATGAAAAAAGGCGGGTGTTAAATAATATATATTTGGCCTTTTTCTACTAATGGGTTGGCCTTTTAAAGCTTCTGTTGATTAGAAGTTGGCCTTTTCCCATTTAGGAAACCTGGCAACCCTAGAATATTTTACAGCCCGAGTGGATGTATGTGATCTTCATTCTAACACTTTTAAAAATATTCATAAGAAAAAAAATAAACGTAAATGTTTATATACCGAGTGATCTAAACAAATTGGATACACAAAAATTGAATGGAATTAATGAAAACAATATTATTTTGGAAAAGCTTCAAGTTAAATTGCAATTTCTAACTGTACTAGATTATAATCAATTAGAATGAGAGAAATCTTCACAATAGTTAGAAGTACGACTTACAGTTAGATTTGAATATTATAAACGAAGGGAAAATTTATGCCTTATTTTTTTTCTCGAATTTAGTAAATGATACCGATATTGAATTACATTTCAATAATATTCATATAAGAAACTTTCGTCTCATTAAGTCTTGTTGTGACGAGAAAATCGAGCTTAACCAACTACTTTTATCTACTTTACAAAATATATATTTTTTTCGAAATGCAAATTAAATGTTTGAATCAAATTTACATATTTCTAAATTCAGGTCATTCTGGATAACCTGTATATTATACCAAGTGTTTTTGGAGTCAAATGGGACATTGAACTAAATAAAAAAAAAGCATATCTATCCAAAGAAATATACACTTCATGTACGCTTCAAAATAAGTTTTAATAAAAAAAATTTATTAATATGGGTAAGAGATAAAAAGCAATTTACACAATAAAATTTCATAAAATACACACAATGAAATATACAAAATATGAAAACTTTGAAATAGGAACAATAATAAAAGAAATACAGAAATAAAAAAGAGGTAAATAGAAGTATATGCCTTTCAAAATAAACATACACCATTTACGTACATAATATAAAAATCCTATTAATAGCAATAATAATAAAAACAGACACAAACAGGTAAATACAAAGCACAAACAATTAAAATAAACCTGCACAATATATACACAACAGATAAAAGTACAAATAATAGCAATAATAATAATAACACATAAACAGATAAATAGCATGCACGTGATATTAGAAATTCAAGAGTATCATTACTAATAAATGAATCCTCTTTATGATACCTTATAAGTGTTGGCCAGATACAATCAGGCATCATAAACAACCAGTGTATGTGGAAGTTTGTATTTGTGATCGACCACAATTGATTATTTAATGATACATTAGATCGAGTTTATAGAAAAAATGAGTTTCACTTTACTAACGATTTAACTTGTAAAGAAAAAAAATGAATCAAATCTTTTCATAACCTTTGATTGATGAGCTTAACCTGATTCAAATTCTAACTTATAAATAGGTTACAAAACTAATATTTAAATGATAATTGAACCTTTCAGTTTCTAGAATTTAGCTTAGAGCTTTGAAATACACCAGAGGAAGTTTTTATTTCCGATCGATCACAATTAAATATTTAATGATACTGTGGATCATTAAATTTTATAGCAATGATCAAGTTTTTAGAAATGTCATAATATTTCGCTTTACAATGAATTTTACTTATAAAGCAAAAACTAAATTCTAACAAAACCTTAGACTGAAAAAACCTTTAAGATGAGCTACATTAGTTTTACAATCTAACATCCAAACACACACACACACACACATACAAACACACACACACACACACACACACACACACATATATATACAAATAAATATATATGATACACACACACACACACACACACACACACACATATATATATATATATATATATATATATATATATATATATATATATATATATATATATATATATATATATATATATACATGTATATATATAATATATATATATATATATATATATATATATATATATATATATATATATATATATATATATATATATATATATATATATATATATATATATATATATATTATATACATGTATATATATATATATATACATATATATATATGTATATATATATATATATATATATATATATATATATATATATATATATATATATATATATATATATTACAAATCTAATTATATCTATAATGAGAACAGAATCT
>NC_090731.1:67974345-67976845 GCF_036898095.1 Palaemon carinicauda | reverse complement strand
AAGATAGGAACTCCCTACAAAGAGATCTAAACAAAATATATGAATGGGCGGAGATAAATAGGATGGCATTCAACTCCGATAAATTCGAATCAATTAATTATGGAAACAGAGAAGGAATGGTATATGCAATTAAGGGACCTAATAACGAGACAATCACAAACAAGGAAGTAATTAAAGACCTTGGTGTAATGTTAAATAGGAATATGTTATGCAACGACCAAATAGCAACACTGTTGGCTAAATGTAAAGCAAAAATGGGAATGTTATTCAGACACTTTAAAACAAGAAAAGCTGAACACATGATTATGCTTTACAAAACTTATGTACGTAGTACACTCGAGTACTGCAATGTGATATGGTACCCACACTACCAAAAGGATATTGCACAGATAGAGAGTGTACAAAGGTTCTATACTGATAGAATAGAAGAAGTTAAGGACCTTGACTACTGGGAAAGACTGCAAATTTTAAAACTATACAGTCTAGAAAAGAGAAGAGAACGCTACATGATAATACAAGCATGGAAACAAATAGAAGGAATTACTGAAAACATCATGGAGGTAAAAATATCAGAAAGAGCAAGCCGAGGTAGATTAATAGTGCCAAAAAATGTACCAGGAAAACTAAGGAAGGCGCACAGGACATTAATTCACTACGCACCAGCATCGATAATGCAGCGACTATGTAATATGCTGCCAGCTCATCTTAGAAACATATCAGGAGTGAGCGTAGATGTGTTTAAGAATAAGCTCGAAAAATACATGAGATGCATCCCAGACCATCCAAGACTGGAAGATGCAAAATACACCGGAAGATGCATTAGCAACTCTCTGGTGGATATACGAGGTGCCTCACACTGAAGGACCTGGGGGATCCCAAACAAAAAAAAGTAAATAAGGTAAGGCTTTCTCTCTCTCTCTCTCTCTCTCTCTCTCTCTCTCTCTCTCTCTCTCTCTCTCTCTCTCTCTCTCTCTCTCTCTCTCTCTCTCAAAATACTAGATTTCAAAGAGCGTTCCATATCTGCTTGTGGTCTTTGCTTATGTGGTATACAATCTCTCTCTCTCTCTCTCTCTCTCTCTCTCTCTCTCTCTCTCTCTCTCTCTCTCTCTCTCTCTCTCTCTCTCTCTCTCAAAATACGGAATTTCTAGAAACTGAAAGAAACGATCATAAAAAGAATTGATTTCGTACTCCAGGTCTCTTCGTATTCCCTTTTAAAATGCCAGAGCTACAAAAACACGCCAAACTCGAATCATTCGCTTACACATTAAATAGGGAATTGTATATTATACTAAAATGACATTTTCTCTCTCTCTCTCTCTCTCTCTCTCTCTCTCTCTCTCTCTCTCTCGCAACACACTTTTCCAAACTCAAATCATTCGCTTACACATCAAGTAGGGAATAATATATTATACTGAAATGACATTCTCTCTCTCTCTCTCTCTCTCTCTCTCTCTCTCTCTCTCTCTCTCTCTCTCTCTCTCTCTCTCTCTCTCTCTCGCTTCCAAACTGGAATCCTTTGCACGGAAATCAATATAAAATAACAAATACAACTTTTCGTAGATTTTCCATTCAATTTCTGTAACAGAGATTACACGTCGTAACTGTCCATCATGATTTGTCCTTCCCAGGAAATTTTATTCAAAACATTACGTTTTCTCAATTTAAAGGTTTAAAGGTCGCTTATGACTGGCAGAGGCTGAGGACAGTGATATTGCCCTAGCAAGCAGGACAATGCCCTAGAGACGGAACATATATATTATATAATCAGCACCCAAGCCCCCTCCCCATCCAAGCTAGGACCAGGGAGGGCCAGGCAATGGCTGCTGATGACTCAACAGATAGACCTATAGGCTCCCACAAACCCCCCAATCCTTAGCTCACAAGGATGGTAAGGTTGCAGACAATAAAGGTACTAACAAGTCTGAGCGGAACTTGAACCCCCGTCAGGCAAACACCAGGCAGAGACGTTACCAATCAAGCCACAACAACCTGTTAAATATCTTTCATAGAAATGAATAAAGCTTTAGATAAAAATAAAGGTGAATCTTTGATTTTTTTATATTAGAAATTTCTGCTGGGCAAAATAATAAATTTAGACTTGCTTTGAATTCAATATGGAAAATGAACTTTCATAAAAGTAATGAAGTAAACAACCACCTTATATATTGCTATACTGGTTTTAGAAGAATATTTATCTTTACATATCTGTTTATTCATTTATTCATTGACCCATATTTCTATCTCTGTCTATGTAAATATATGAATAGATATAAATATGTGCATTTATTACACACAAGCAAGCACACACTTTATTTATAGATATATATATATATATATATATATATATATATATATATATATATATATATATATAGATGTTTATATATGTATACTGTATATATATGTAAATATATATATATATATATATATATATATATATATATATATATATATATATATATATATATGTGTGTGTGTGTGTGTGTGTATATACATATAT
>NC_090731.1:67946845-67966845 GCF_036898095.1 Palaemon carinicauda | reverse complement strand
TAGGCCAACCTACTACCTATAGTAGTTAGTGATTGGAAAGAATATTAGGCTCCTATGGCCAATTTTCAGGTTTTGTTGCAACTTTCATTAATCTTTTTCCGTCTAAATTATTGTATTACCTATTTTGTTATCGTTTTCTTCATAATACAGTATATGCATAACCATTAAGTAATATTTCTTCACGAAAAACATTGAATCTTGAACAAAGTCCTGCTGGCATTTTGAAATGTTCATACTCTCTCTCTCTCTCTCTCTCTCTCTCTCTCTCTCTCTCTCTCTCTCTCTCTCTCTCTCTCTCTCTCTCTCTCTCTCTCTCTCGTCCGAGTACAAAACCATCTAAATCTTGGCTCAGTAGAAAAACGTTTGGTTAGTGGAGAAAACACAAGGCGACCAGATAACTGGAAAGAGATCTTGAGTAATGACGACAATAAAACTCAGCTCATTGAATTACTCTTGAGGGTTTGGTGCATGGAGGAGAATATACCGAAGGTAGAGAAGAAGAAGCTTATCTTAGTTTGTAAGGGCAAGGCGTACGAACTCAGGGCAGACTATGAGAAGATCACTGCATTTCAAATTGAATCTCTTGACTCAACCCAGGAAGAGACTGATTTACGTGTCATTCTCTATTCAACCTATGCCAAGGATGAAGGATACAAATTTTTTCGGGTTCCAAGTCCAGACAGTGACATATTCTTCATACTTCTATATTATGCTCCAAACTTAGGTGTGCAACTCGTTTTTGATACTGGCACTGGGAATAGAAGGCGATTCATAGATGTCACAGAACTATTGAAAGGGTTCACACCAACTTACTGTGCCTCTCTCCTTGGTCTGCTTTCCTTGGTCTGCATGCATTCAGTAGATGCGATATGACCAGTTCCTTTAAAGGAATTGTAAAGTTAAAACCGCTGCGAGTTTTACAGAAATGCCCTAAGTACCAAGAAGTCTTCAGTTGCCTAAGGGAGTCATGGGAGGTAACCGATGAAATATTCCTTGCTCCTGAGGATTTCACCTACACCATGTATTCTGCCAAAACTAAGACAAAGGAAGTTGACCAGCTTCGATACCAAATACTCGAGTTAAAGTGCAGTGGGCAGTCGCTGGATTCAAAGAAGAATGTTGATCTTTCATCTCTTCAGCCACCAAGAGTGTCTAAATGAGCATATCAGGAGGTGAACTATCAGGTTGCTATATGGAAGCGTGCCCATTATCCCAAACCTGAGGTCCCTCATCCAGCTGTGGATCATGGTTGGATAATGAAGGATGGAAATCTAGATCCCTGTTGGTTCAAGGAACTGCACTTCCTACAAATATGGCTGATATACTTGAGACGATGGATGATGATGAGACGTCTGATGATGCAAGCCTAGATGAAAATAATGAAAGTGATGGAAATTTTGATGATGACTATGAATGTGATCATAGTGGGTCTCACTTCGACTAAGAAAGTTTCAAGTAACAAGATGGTAGATTTCAGGGTCGAAGGACCAAGGACCTGCCTTGTATCACAAGATATTTCCAATAATTGCCTTTCCATTAATCAAAAATGCACCCAAAGGTACCCAAGTAGACTATCAAACTTTATACCTAGCATAGGTTGACTTTTTTTCTGTAGTCCAAAGCAACACAGTGTGAATTTTCCCAATGAGGTCTTGCATCATATGAGTATATTGTACATTCAAGTACAGTTTCATTTATTTCATTCATGATTTTCGTAACCTTCAAATAAAGCATTTCTGGTGTTGATTTATGTGACTTTCCCCAAATTTACTGACAGACTTGTTGAGACTGCCTTTATTGGATGCTGTGATCTCAAGAACCTGGGTGAGGACACGAATATTATCTCTCTTGCTGCATTCATGGAGGAGTTATAGCCAAGTCAAAATTACGGCATCCAGAGTGGTGGCCATCTTGAATTTCAGCATGATGTAATTAGTTGACATTGTTAAGAATGCTTTTTTTTGGATTCTCTGACCCCAACACCTGGGAAAACACACCAAAATAATAGCCCCTCTGTAAGAAGAGTTATGAGCTTTATCAGTTTTTACGAACTTGAGGCTAAAAAACGACAAATTTGAAAATGGACCTTTTTACATAACATCTCATTTCCTTGATTTGGCCAATAAGTACACTTAATGGATATCATTCTATTTCTTGAGGTCTCCAGAGATGAAATAAGGCAGAAAATGTGATCAGATATTGGTCTGGCTGGTCCTGGGGTTACATTTATGGAGGTACCTAAATTTTTCACTTGACCCCAAATTTGGTGACCTTTTGACCTCTGGTGACCTAATTATTAAACATAATTGAGAATTGTCTATTTTAGCTGTTAGAGAGGCCCAAAGCAAACATTTTGATATGTCATTTATCTTTCTCTGACCTTTCAGTCCGGAGTTATATCTAATTTGGTTTCCACTACCCCAAAATTGGCAGCTGCAAAATTCGATGATGTCATCGAAGAAAGTGGCCCAGTAGTGGTAGTGAGTCCCTATTTTTTCAATGGAAACATTAAAAAAATTAAAATATAGATCAAATGCTACAACCTAAATGCACTTTTGTCAATTTTAAGGGGGGGGTGCAAGATGAGCCCCCTCAGCCCACGGACTATCTCTCTCTCTCTCTCTCTCTCTCTCTCTCTCTCTCTCTCTCTCTCTCTCTCTCTCTCTCTCTCTCTCTCTCTCTCTCTCTCTCTCTCAGAGGGCACTTGAACCTCCCAATCAAATTACAGTGACTGCTTCCTCTGCTTCAAGCACAACACAAATTCTCTTCTTGTGAAGAAAATTGGAAATTACCTGCAATTTTCATCTCAATCTCCAGCTTCGTCTGTATTAGTGCGTTGATTTAATCGTTGTTAGTGTATATTTCGTCTTATTCAAGGTACACACACACACACACACACACATATACACACACACACACACACACATATATATATATATATATATATATATATATATATATATATATATATATATATATATATATATATATGTGTGTGTGTGTGTGTGTGTGTGTGTGTGTGTGTGTGTACTCTTTGTGGTAGAGCAGGCTAATAAAATGATAAATATAAAGGCGTCATGCATATTTCACATTTTTGTTTTGTAGTGTATATAGATGTTATCTTGAATAAAAAGGTGATTGGTTGATTGTTTTAGAAATCTTTGGCATCCTGACATCGAAGGTCATTGACGCCGATATCGTTTATTATATAGAATAAAAGAGTATTTAATTTAAAACCATAAAAGCGAAGATATTCTTATAGAATTTTAAATTTGAATAGCTTTCAGAAAGCATGTTTCGGAAATAAATCTAAAAATACCGCTGGCTTAGTACAACACATCCTGCCTAAGAATCTTGGCAAGGATGAACTTGCCATCCTCACCTCGAGCCACAAACAAAAATTTATTTCTTCGGGTGTTATAAGTGGGGCATTAGGTCAACAAATGCCTCACTGTCAAGGGTACCAAACAGTCGTCTCAATTTGGCTGGTGTTGACCAGTCATCAGAAACTCGTGTGTGCCAACCTAGTGTGACCAATGCGCAGACAACAAAGAATAGTTTTTCACTTTCGTAAGTTCACTCGAACATGCTTTTTTCTTAAAAAAAGTCTTCTAAAATTTAAAGATTGCAATGCAATTTAGTTACCAAGTGACTTGTACAGATGCCGAATGTTTTAAGTTCATATGTATTGACACCTCCTTCTTCGACTAAAGCTTTTCCCGCTATACAGGGTAGCTACTTCTGGAAAGCCGTTTCCAATTTCTTCTATCCTCTTGAGATGAGTGAGAGAATTTTGAATATGGTTTTATAATTTGAAAAAGATAAAGTTGTAAGACGTTAAACGATTTCAGTTAGCAAGAGTGAGGAACCTAATTTTCTCCACTAAAAAATTGATATCGGCCACGATGAAAATGCTGAGAGTTTTCACTAATTCGGTGCCGCCTCTATGGACGTATGTTATCAAACTAATATTTAGATAATAAAGGAGATTTATTTTGTTATTTATATTTTCAATTTGACACATTACCCACACGCCAGATATATTTCGAAAATTAAAACAAGTGACAATTCTATTCCTCCCATATATTGTAATCCAATAGATGGCAGCACATATACCTCCGAAGCTGAGTTAATGAGTGCAGTTGAAGGTTGAGTTATGAAATGATCTGTTTGCAGAATGGGCGGCATATATCAGGGCTTGGGCAAGTGGGGGAATTGGGGATGCTGGATTATATTGATTCTGTCTACTGATGGGTCTTATGAAGTATGTGGTTCGAGCAACAAGAGAATACTGTAGTTGAGTATTCGAGTTAGGTTGTATTTCATCCTTGGGCGAATACGAGAGATGGGACGGTGACGTGATGTGATGAGATGGTGACGTGATGAATAGTGTGAATACATAGCACTCTTGACGGGACGGTTACCTGACTTGATGAGACGATGACATGTTAAATAGTGTGAATACGTAGCACGGTTGACAAACCAGGGACGTGATGTGATGAGACGCTGACATGATGAATAGTGTGAATACATAGCACGGTTGACGAGACGGTCACGTGACGTGATGAGACAGTGACATGGTGAATAGTGTAAATACATAGCACGGTTGATGGGATGGTCACGTGACGTGAAGAGACAGTGACATGGTGAATAATGTGAATATGTAGCAAGGTTGACGGGATGGTGATGTGACTTGATGTGATGGGGACATGATTAATAGTGTAAATACATAGCGCTGTTGACGGGACACTTATGTGACGTGATAAGACACCGACATGGTGGATAACGTGAATACATAACACGGTTGACGGGACGGTCATGTGACGTGATGAAACAGTGACATGGTGAATAATGTGAATATGTAGTACGGTTGACCAGATGGCGATGTGATGTGATCAGACAGTGACATGATGAATAGTGTGAATACATAGAACTGTTGACGGGATGGTCACGTGACATGATGAAACAGTGACATTGTGAATAATGTGAATACATGACTCGGTTGATGGAAAGGTCACATCACATGATGAGACAGTGACATGGTGAATAATGTGAATACTAAGCACAGTTGACGAGACAGTCACGTGACGTGATGAGAAAGTGACGTGGGGAATAGTGTGAATACATAACACGGTTGACGGAACAGTGATGTGACGTGATGAGACGGTTACGTGATGAATAGTGTGAATACATTACACGGTTGACGGGACGGTGACGTGACGTGATGAGATGGTAACGTGATGAATAGTTTGAATATATAATATGGTTGATGGGATGGTCATGTGACGTGATGGGACAGTGACATGGTGAATAATGTGAATACGAAGCACGGTTGACGAGACGGTCACGTGATGTGATGAAACAGTGACATGGTGACATGGTGAATAGTGTAAATACATAGCACGGTGTAAATACATAGCACGGTTGACGAGACGGTGACGTGACGTGATAAGATGGTGACATGGTGAATAGTGTGAATACATAGCATGGTTGATGAGACGGTGACGTGATGTGATGAGATGGTGACGTGATAAATAGTGTAAAATACATAGCACGTGACATAATGGGACAGTGACATGGTGACTAGTGTGAATACATAGCACGGTTGATGGGACGGTGACGTGATGTGATGAGATGGTGACGTGATGAATAGTGTGAATACATAGCACTCTTGATGGGACGGTTATTTGACGTGATGAGACGATGACATGTTGAAGAGTTTGAATACGTAGCACGGTTGACAGAACGGTGACGTGATGTGATGAGACGCTGACACGATGAATAGTGTGAATACAGAGCACGGTTGATGGGATGGTCATGTGACGTGATGAGACAGTGACATGGTGAACAATGTGATTATGTAGCACGGTTGACGGGACGGTGACGTGACGTGATGTGAAGGGGACATGATGAATAGTGTAAATACATAGCATTGTTGACGGGACAGTTATGTGACGTGATAAGACACTGACATAGTGGATAATGTGAATACATAACACGGTTGACAAGACGATCACGTGACATGATGAAAGAGTGACATAGTGAATAATGTCAATATGTAGCACAGTTGACCAGATGGTGATGTGATGTGATGACACACTGACGTGATGAATAGTGTGAATACATAGAACTGTTGACGGGACGGTCACGTGACATGATGAGACAGTGACATGGAGAATAGTGTAAATACATAGCACGGTTGATGGGATGGTCAAGTGACGTGAAGAGACAGTGACATGGTGAATAATGTGAATATGTAGCACGGTTGACGGGATGGTGACCTGACGTGATGTGATGAGGACATGATGAATAGTGTAAATACATAGCTCTGTTGACGGGACACTTATGTGACGTGATAAGACACCGACATGGTGGATAATGTGAATACATAACACGGTTGACGAGACGGTCACGTGACGTGATGAAACAGTGACATGGTGAATAATGTCAATATGTAGTACGGTTGACCAGATGGCGATGTGATGTGATCAGACAGTGACATGATGAATAGTGTGAATACATAGAACTGTTGCTGGGACGGTCACGTGATGTGATGAAACAGTGACATTGTGAATAATGTGAATACATGACTCGGTTGATGGAAAGGTCATATGATGAGATGAGACAGTGACATGGTGAATAATGTGAATACTAAGCACGGTTGACGAGACAGTCACATGACGTGATGAGACAGTGACGTGGGGAATAGTGTGAATACATAACACGGTTGACGGAACAGTGATGTGACGTGATGAGACGGTTACGTGATGAATAGTGTGAATACATTACACGGTTGACGGGACGGTGACGTGACGTGATGAGATGGTAACGTGATGAATAGCTTGAATATATAATATGGTTGATGGGATGGTCATGTAACGTGATGAGACAGTGACATGGTGAATAATGTGAATACGTAGCACGGTTGACGAGACGGTCACGTGACGAGATAAGATGGTGATATGGTGAATTTTGTAAATACATAGCATGGTTGATGAGACGGTGACGTGACGTGATAAGATGGTGACGTGATAAGATGGTGACGGGATAAATAGTGTAAATACATAGCACGTGACATGATGGGACAGTGACATGGTGACTAGTGTGAATACATAGCACGGTTGATGGGACGGTGACGTGATGTGATGAGATGGTGACGTGATGAATAGTGTGAATACATAGCACTCTTGAGGGGACGGTTATGTGACGTGATGAGACGATGACATGTTGAATAGTTTGAATACGTAGCACGGTTGACAGAACCGTTATTTGACGTGATGAGACGCTGACATGATGAATAGTTCGAATACAGAGCGAGCACGGATGATGGGATGGTCATGTGACGTGATGAGACAGTGACATGGTGAATATTGTGAATATGTAGCACGGTTGACGAACGGTGATGTGACGTGATGTGAAGGGGACATGATGAATAGTGTAAATACATAGCATTGTTGACGGGACAGTTATGTGACGTGATAAGACACAGACATAGTGGATAATGTGAATACATAACACGGTTGACAGGACGATCACGTGACGTGATGAAACAGTGACATAGTGAATAATGTGAATATATAGCACGGTTGACCAGATGGTGATGTGATGTGATGAGACATTGAAGTGATGAATAGCGTGAATACATAGAATTGTTGACGGGACGGTCAAGTGACATGATGAGACAGTGGCATTGGGAATATTGGGAATACATAGCACGGTTGATGGGATGGTCACGTGACGTGATGAGACAGTGACATGGTGAATAATGTGAATACGTAGCACGGTTGATGGGATGTTGACGTGACGTGATGAGATGGGGACATGATGAATAGTGTGTATACATAGCACTGTTGATGGGACAGTGACGTGACGTGATGAGACCGTGACATGGTGAAAAATGTGAATATGTAGCAAAGTTGACCAGATGGTGATGTGACGTGATGAGACACTGACAAGATTAATAGCGTGAATGCATAGAAAGGTTGACGGGACGGTAACGTGACGTGATGAGATAGTGACATTGTGAATAATGTGAATACATGACTCGGTTGATGGAAAGGTCACATGACGTGATGAGACAGTGACATGGTGAATAATGTGAATACGAAGCATGGTTGATGAGACAGACACGTGACGTAATGAGAAAGTGACGTGAGGAATAGTGTGAATACATAACAAGGTTGACGGAACAGTGATGTGACGTGATGAGACGGTGACGCGATGAATAGTTTGAATACAAAACAAGGTTAACGGGACGGTGACGTGATGTGATGAGACGGTGACGTGATGAATAGTGTGAATACATAACACGGTTGACAGGACGGTGACGTGACGTGATGAGATGGTAACGTGATGAATAGTTTGAATATATAACATGGTTGATGGGATGGTCACGTGACGTGATGAGACAATGACATGGTGAAAAATGTGAATACCTAGCACGGTTGACGAGACGGTCACGTGACGTGATAAGATGGTGACGTAAAAAATAGTGTAAATACATAGCACGTGACATGATGGGACAGTGACATGGTGACTAGTGTGAATACATAGCACGGTTGATGGGACGGTGACGTGATGTGATGAGATGGTGACGTGATGAATAGTGTGAATACATAGCACTCTTGAGGGGACAGTTACGTGATGTAATGAGACGATGACATGTTTAATAGTGTGAATACGTGGCACGGTTGACAGAACGGTGACGTAATGTGATGAGACGCTGACATGATGAATAGTGTGAATACATAGCACGGTTGACGAGACGGTCACGTGACGTGATGAGACAGTGACATGGTGAATAATGTGAATATGTAGCACGGTTGACGGTATGGTGACGTGACGTTATGTGATGGGGACATGATGGATAGTGTAAATACATAGCACTGTTGACGGGACACTTATGTGAAGTGATAAGACACTGACATGGTGGATAATGTGAATACATAACACGGTTGACGGGACGGTCACGTGACGTGATGAAACAATGACATGGTGAATAATTTTAATATGTAGTACGGTTGACCAGATGGTGATGTAATGTGATGAGACACTGACATGATGAATAGTGTGAATACATAGAACTGTTGACGGGACGGTCATGTGACATGATGAAACAGTAACATTGTGAATAATGTGAATACATGACTCAGTTGATGGAAAGGTCACATGACGTGATGAGACAGTGACATGGTGAATTATGTGAATACTAAGCACGGTTGACGAGACAGTCACGTGACGTGATGAGACAGTGACGTGGGGAATAGTGTGAATACATAACAGAGTTGACGGAACAGGGATGTGACGTGATGTGACGGTTACGTGATGAATAGTGTGAATACATTACACGGTTGATGGGACGGTTACGTGACGTGATGAGATGGTAACGTGATCAATTGTTTGAATATATAACATTGTTGATGGGATGGTCATGTGACGTGATGAGACAGTGACATGGTGAATAATGTGAATATGTAGCACGGTTGACGAGACGGTCACGTGACGTGATGAGACAGTGACATGGTGAATAGTGTAAATACATAGCACGGTTGACGAGACGGTGACGTGATGTGATAAGATGGTGACATGGTGAATAGTGTGAATACATAGCATGGTTGATGAGACGGTGAGGTGACGTGATATTATGGTGACGTTATAAATAGTGTAAATACATAGCACGCGACATGATGGGACAGTGACCGTGTGAGTAGTGTGAATATATAGCATGGTTGATGGGACGGTGACGTGATGAATAGTGTGAATACATAGCACTCTTGACGGGACGGTTATGTGACGTGATGAGACGATGACATGTTGAATAGTTTGAATACGTGGCACGGTTGACAGAACGGTGACGTGACGTGATGAGATGGTAACGTGATGAATAGTATGAATACATAACATGGTTTATGGGATGGTCACGTGACGTGATGAGGCAGTGACATGGTGAATAATGTAAATATATAGCACGTGACATGATGGAACAGTGACATGGTGACTAGTGTGAATACATAGCATGGTTGATGGGACGGTGACGTGATGTGATGATATGGTGACGTGATGAATAGTGTGAATACATAGCACTCTTGACGGAACGGTTACCGTACTTGATGAGACGATGTCATGTTGAATAGTGTGAATACGTAGCACGGTTGACAGAACAGTGACGTGATGTGATGAGACGCTGACATGATGAATAGTGTGAATACATAGCACGGTTGACGAGACGGTCACGTGACGTGATGAGACAGTGACATGGTGAATAGTGTAAATACATAGCACGGTTGGTGGGATGGTCACGTGACGAGAAGAGACAGTGACATGGTGAATAATGTGAATATGTAGCAAGGTTGACGGGATGGTGACGTGACGTGATATGATGGGGACATGATTAATAGTGTAAATACATAGCACTGTTGACGAGACACTTATTTGACGTGATAAGACACCGACATGGTGGATAATGTGAATACATAACACGGTTGACGGGACGGTCACGTGACGTGATGAAACAGTGACATGGTGAATAATGTGAATATGTAGTACGGTTGACCAGATGGCGATGTGATGTGATCAGACAGTGACATGATGAATAGTGTGAATATATAGAACTGTTGACGGGACGGTCACGTGACATGATGAAACAGTGACATTGTGAATAATGTGAGTACATGACTCGGTTGATGGAAAGGTCACATGACGTGATGAGACATTGACATGGTGAATAATGTGAATACTAAGCACGGTTGACGAGACAGTCACGTGACGTGATGAGACAGTGACGTGGGGAATAGTGTGAATACATAACACAGTTGACGGAACAGTGATGTGACGTGATGAGACGGTTACTTGATGAATAGTGTGAATACATTACACGGTTGACGGGACGGTGACGTGACGTGATGAGATGGTAACGTGATGAATAGTTTGAATATATAATATGGTTGATGGGATGGTCATGTGACGTGATGAGACAGTGACATGGTGAATAATGTGAATAAGTAGCACTGTTGACGAGACGGTCACGTGATGTGATGAGACAGTGACATGGTGAATAGTGTAAATACATAGCACGGTTGACGAGACGGTGACGTGACGTGATAAGATGGTGACATGGTGAATAGTGTGAGTACATAGCATGGTTGATGAGACGGTGACGTGATGTGATAAGATGGTGACGTGATAAATAGTGTAAATACATAGCACGTGACATAATGGGACAGTGACATGGTGACTAGTGTGAATACATAGCACAGTTGATGGGACGGTGACGTGATGTGATGAGATGGTGACGTGATGAATAGTGTGAATACATAGCACTCTTGATGGGACGGTTATGTGACGTGATAAGACGATGACATGTTGAAGAGTTTGAATACGTAGCACTGTTGACAGAAAGGTGACGTGATGTGATGAGATGCTGACACGATGAATAGTTTGAATACAGAGCATGGTTGATGGGATGGTCATGTGACGTGATGAGACAGTGACATGGTGAATAATGTGAATATGTAGCACGGTTGACGGGACGGTGACGTGACGTGATGTGAAGGGGACATGATGAATAGTGTAAATACATAGCACTGTTGACGGGACAGTTATGTGACGTGATAAGACACTGACATAGTGGATAATGTGAATACATAACACGGTTGACAAGACGATCACGAGACGTGATGAAACAGTGACATAGTGAATAATGTCAATATGTAGCATGGTTGACCAGATGGTGATGTGATGTGATGAGACACTGACGTGATGAATAGTGTGAATACATAGAACTGTTGACGGGACGGTCACGTGACATGATGAGACAGTGACATTGTGAATAATGTGAATACATGACTCGGTTGATGGAAAGGTCACATGACGTGATGAGACAGTGACATGGTGAATGATGTAAATACTAAGCACGGTTGACGAGACAGTCACGTGACATGATGAGACAGTGACGTGGGGAATAGTGTGAATACATAACACGGTTGACGGAACAGTGATGTGACGTGATGGAACGGTGACGTGATGAATAGTATGAATACATTACATGGTTGACGGGATGGTGACGTGACGTGATGAGATGGTAACGTGATGAATAGTTAGAATACACAACATGGTTGATGGGATGGTCACGTGACGTGATGAGACAGTGACATGGTGAATAATGTGAATACATAGCACGGTTGATAAGACGGTCATGTGACGTGATGACACAGTGCCATGGTGAATAGTGTGAATACATAGCACGGTTGATGAGACGGTGATGTGATATGATAAGATGGTGACGTGATAAATAGTGTGAATACATAGCACGTGACCTGGTGGGACAGTGACATGGTAAATAGTGAGAATACATAGCACGGTTGATGGGACGGTAACGTGATGTGATGAGATGCTGACGTGATGAATAGTGTGAATACATAGCACTCTTCACGGGACGGTCATGTGACGTGATGCGACGCTGACATGTTGACTAGTGTGAATACGTAGCACGGTTAACAGAACGGTGACGTGACGTGATGAGACGCTGCCATGATGAATATTGTGAATACATAGCACGGTTGACGAGATGGTCACGTGACGTGATGAGACACTGACATGGTGAATAGTGTAAATACATAGCACGGTTGATGAGACGGTGACGTGACGTGATAAGATGGTGACTGGTGAATAGTGTGAATACATTACACGGTTGATGAGACGGTTATGTGACTTGATAAGATGGTGACATGATAAATAGTGTGAATACATAGCACGTGCCATGATGGGACAGTGACATGGTGAATAGTTTGAATACATAGCACGGTTGATGGGACGGTGACGTGATGTGATGAGATGGTGACGTGATGAATAGTTTGAATACATAGCACTCTTGACGGGACGGTCACGTGACATGATGAGACGCTGACATTGTGAATAGTGTGAATACGTAGCACGTTTGACAGAACGGTGACATGACGTTATGAGACACTGACATGATGAATAGTGTGAATACATAGCACGGTTGACGAGACGGTCACGTGACGTGATGAAACGTTGACATGGTGAATAGTGTGAATACTTAGCACGGTTGACAGAACGGTGACTAGACGTGATGAGATGCTGACATGATGAATAGTGTGAATACATAGCACGGATGATGAGACGGTGACGTGACATGATAAGATGGTGACGTGATAAATACTGTGAATTCATAGCACGTGAGATGATGGGACAGTGACATGGTGACTAGAATGAATACATAGCACTCTTGACGGGACGGTCACGTGACGTGATGACACGCTGACCTGATGAATAGTGTGAATACGTAGCACGGTAAACGGAACTGTGACGTGACGTGATGTGACGCTGACATGATGAATAGTGTGAATGCATAGTATGGTTGACGGGACTTAATGAGACGTTGACGTGGTGAATAGTGTGAATACATAGCATGGTTGACGGGACAGTGACATGGCGTGATGAGACGGTGACGTGGTGAATAGTGTGAATACACAGTATGGTTGACGGGACGTTGACGTGTCGTGATAAGATGGTGACGTGATGAATAGTTTGAATATATAGCACGGTTGACGGGACTTTCATGTGACATGAAGAGACAGTGACATGGTGAATAGTGTGAATACATAGCACGGTGGATGAGACGGTGACGTGAAGTGATAAGATGGTGACGTGATGAATAGTGTGAATACATAGCATATGACATGATGAGACAGTGACATGGTGAATAGTGTGAATATATAGCACGGATGATGGAACGGTGACGTGATGTGATGAGACGGTGACGTGATGAATAGTATGACTACATAGCACTATTGTTGAGATGGTGACGTTATATGATGAGACGCTGACATGGTAAATAGTGTGAATACGTACTACGGTTGACGGAATGGTGATGTGACGTGATGAGACGCTGACATGATGAATAGTTTGAAAAATCTTGGATTTAATCGCTTTATTATGCTTTCTCCAACTTTGTCTGCCTCTGATAAGTTGAGTATTATTTCTTTATGTATAAATGTAAGCTCTTGGTAATTTTTAAAGTGATTAATAGTAATAATCTTTGTTACAAGAGCCGTTTCCTACCGGAGGCGTCCTGGACGCTGTCGCTCGCTAGGTATGAGTTTTAGTTAGCCAGAGCGACGTTCTCGGCTGTTTTGCTTTAATAATTTTAGCTATTTAGCGTTACATAGGATTTCCTTATTCGTGCTTTTAGTATTGTTTGTTTTGGCGGAGTATTCGCCAATTCTGGCCTACGCTAGACCATGTAGCCTAGTCGTTTGGCCCTAGTACTTTCCTGCATGATTTTTGGATTTCCGAGTTTTAAAATTTTATTGAAGCTTTAGGCAGTTTTAAACATTTAAGAATATATGGATTATTTCCAAGATAGTATACGAGTGAGTTTCGGTGATTTAGGTAATCGATTCTCTTGGTGCCTAGGCTAAGTTGCCTATGGAACCTTTCTTTTCTTCGGAGAAGGTATGCAATCCCCTTCCCTCTGTTTAAACCTTGGGCTTAACCCTAGTGGTTTATCTGAATTAACTTTCGATACAACTATATTGGGGTGTTACTGTACCTTCCTGTTCCAGTAAGCTGGCTTCAGAGAGGGGCAGAACATCAGAGTTTTTAGTCTGAGTCTGTGTTTGCCTGGCTGGGGGTTGAGCTCCCTTGCTAGTCTGACGCAGACATAGGAGGCTTAACCTCCTTAGGTCACTCCCGAAGGTTTCTGTACGAGATGATTCCTTCTTTTGTGATCTAGCAGACTAGTCCTTGTTGCTGTTCTCGGTGGGAGGATAAGATCCTTTTCCCGGGAGTAACAACACCTTCCTTGCTTTGGTTCAGTGGGGGTTGGCAAGTATTGCTGGCCTCCCTCCTTGGATCTCCCTTAGGCTAAGATGAGTTTTCTTGGCTGCGGGTGATTCTTTACTAAGGCAAGGTTGGTAGGACCCTCTTTGTCCCTTCCCCCTCTATCTCTGTAATGGCCTAGCCGTTACAGTACTGTACGTCATTCTACATCTGGACCTAGTATAGGTTAGGATGTGGAATTAACTCAGTCCCTTGCCGGCCGGCAGAGTGTGCCGGCCAGCAAAGGTGTTCTGCTTTGAGTGCTGCCCGGACCTCCCTTGGTCCCCCATCCATGTCTGTCTGTAGAGCCAGACGGCATTGGTCAGGAAGCCTGAATTAGATTCTCCCCTTCCTTATTTGCACTCTTTCGGATTGCCGGGCTTTGAGGTAGTACACTCTCTTATCCTGGCATCCATTCTGTTTTCTTCTAGTGCTGTACATGACCTGGCTGCCGGCCTGTGTGGCTGGCAGCCGGGCAGTCGGAGTTCTCTGGTTCTTTTGCTGCCAGCCGACATTGGCTGTTGCCAGCCGGCAGTTACTGCCGGCCGGCACATGCATTTGAACCAGCGTTCTGCCGCCTTATAGCTGTTAAGTAGTATACTTTAAAGCTAGTTATGGTGTGTACCGGCCGGCAAGTGCCGGCCGGCGCATTACCTTCTATACTGTACCAGTATTCTTCAGTATAGCATATACTGTAGGGAGAAAACTATAGTATAGTATTGGTACAACACTGTGTGTTCTAACACTTTTGTGTTGTCTTGCACAGCCCTTTGGTGTTGCCTCACAGATAAGAAAGTGAGTTCTTTCTTGTCTATTATCCGGTATTTTAAAATCATATCTTAGGTGTGAGCTCCACCTGTTTCCTCTGGAAATTTGTTATTGGTTACTCTAGGACAGATTAACCATACGATTTTATTATCTGGAAGGCTGCAACAATTGTTTGTGTGGGAAACACAAGTGTGTGTCTTTTCTTTCTGATTTGTTATGCTAAACTGTGCATATCCAGTGATACGTAGTTCACTTGATACTCATGGAAATTTCTTCTCTTTACAGGAGGACCGTCCGAAGTGCGGAAGTGCTTTCTGCAACGTCCGCAGTAAGAACTTCTGCGGACATGAGTTATGTAGGAGCCACGCAGCATGCGCTGTCTCCAAGGGTGATCTCCGGTATTGGGACCCTCAGGTATGTACTGTGTGCTCTAACCTGATTACTGAGGCTTTTGATTCCCCTAGGACGGCGGAATCAAGGGATATAGCAAGGGAGAAGCTTCGTACCTGGGTAAGGGGCTTCCAGAAGAACACCTTTGGACCTTATCTTCCAAGTGAGAAGATGAGGGCTTACCTTTTCCCTAGGGCATCAGCTGATGCAGTGATTCCCCAGCCTCAAGAGGAGATCCCCCTAGTTCAGATCCCGCTGGATGCTGAAGTCGCAGTCGCCTTGCAAGACATCCCGTTGGACGACCGGATGTCAGACGTGTCCGAGCGTCTGGAGGAAGACCTCCCGGCAGAAGGCCAGGATGAAGATCAAGCCCCAGACATTGTAGAGGAAGAGGCCGACGAGGTGTCGGCTGCTCCGGTTCAGATCCCTGAACCTATTCCCTCAACATCGTCCGCTCTCCCAGTAGAGCTGGGACAGGCCCTCTCCTCCATTGTTGGAATGATCCAACAAATGCAGAAGGAGAATAATGAGAAGGCAGCTGCAATGGAACTGCAGATGCAGAAACTTGTAGCATCACGTGGGCCCCAAAAGAGGCTCAATGTGAAAGACCTTCCCTTGTGCTCAGATGCTAACCCATGGGGATATACTGAGCACATGCCGATGACGATTGGGAAGATCGTCATGTCGGATAAGTTGGGTTCAGTTCCCCTAGAGGAGGTGGAATTCTGGCCCAGCAAAGGGTCATATCCGGACTGTTATGTCCGGTTGAGGAAGGAACCAGCTTCAAAGGAGGAGACAGAGCCAAAGGAGGTCATAGTGATGGACCATGCTAAGGCTCAAGCTTTGCTTTCATCTTCGATGAAAGAGAGGGGCTTCCCGAACTTAAAGGTGGCTGCATTGGGTAAGAAGCTCCCTTCCTTTGTGTCCTCTCCTGCTAGAGCCTTCCCCTTTTTGCAGAAAGGGTTTGCGGCTGTGTTAAAAGCAGTCGAGGCTGGCAAGCCTTGCCCCTCCTTGGAGGAGTGTAAACCCTTGTCGCTGGCCCTACCTATGGACCACAAGGACTGGAAGGACGTTCATCTTACCTTCTCAGTCAGGAAGTTGGAGGCTGATATTGCCGGACGTCAGTTCGGTGAGAACCTCCCTAAGCTGTCTGACTTTCTTTTGCGGAGAGAGCTCGAGACAAAAGAAAGACTGGCTGCCTCAATGTCTCTTCAGACCACTCTTGAGACGATGGCAAGTGACCCCAAGGTCCATGAAATGTTCATGGTAGTGGCCAAGACTCATCTGGCCACAGTGACGAAGGATCTTTACAGCTTCGTCAGGGCGAGGAGAGCTTGTAGGGAGTTCGTGTTCACCTCGGCTACGGTGAGGCACGAGCCAAGGAAACTAATCTCCTCCAACATTTGGGGCAAAGACCTTTTCCCTAGCGAATTGGTCAAAGAAGTGGTTGATAAGGCCGCCACGGAGAATAGAAACCTTCTCCAGAAGTGGGGCCTGTCTATCAAGAGAAAGTCTTCCCCGGATGAGGGTCCCCAACCTAAGAGGAAGACTAAGAGGACTAGGCTACCGTCTCGGCCAGCCAAGCCATTTAGACAGCAACAACAACAGCAATTGCCGATGCCTTCAGTGCCCCAGATGGTGGCACAAACCCCGACCACATTCCAGTGGGTACCCCAAGCCGTGTCGACACAGTACCCGGCATTCAACCCAACGTTCGAAGGGCAGTCAACTTCCTTTCAAGCAAAGCCTAGAGGAGCAGCCAGAGGCTCGTCTAGGCGCCCCTCAAGGGGAAGGGGATTCCGGGGTGGTCGCGGTCAGGGAGGCAAGACCTCAGGACAACAGTCCAAGTGAGATGATACCGGTAGGAGGGAGACTTCAGAATTTTCGGGATCGGTGGACCTTCGATCCCTGGGCCCACAGCCTACACAAGAATGGACTGGGCTGGAGCTGGTACAGCACTCCACCCCCGTGCCCTCGGTTTTCCCAACACTCCAACCCCGTTCTGGAGGAGTACATCCAAGATTTGTTGGAGAAAAAAGTGATCCGAAGGGTAAAGTCCATCAAATTTCAAGGGAGGCTGTTTTGTGTTCCCAAGAAGGACTCGGAAAAACTCAGAGTCATTCTGGACTTGTCGCCACTCAACAAGTTCATAGTGAACTGCAAGTTCAAGATGCTAACACTGCAACACATAAGGACCTTACTGCCCAAGAGGGCATTTACCGTCTCCATAGATTTGTCAGACGCCTATTGGCACGTTCCAATCAATCGTCGACTCTCCCCCTACCTAGGGTTCAAGCTACAACGAAGACTATACGCCTTCAGAGCCATGCCATTCGGGCTAAATATAGCCCCAAGGATCTTCACGAAGCTTGCGAGCGTAGCTCTCAAACAATTACGCCTAAAGGGAATTCAGGTAGTAGCCTACCTGGACGACTGGCTGGTGTGGGCAGCATCCAAGACAGAATGCTTGCAAGCTTCCCTGCAGGTGATCCAGTTCCTAGAGTATCTAGGCTTCAAGATCAACAGAAAAAAGTCTCGACTTTCTCCATCTCAAAAGTTCCAGTGGTTGGGAATCCACTTGGACCTAATGTCACAGCAATTCTCCATCCCAGCAAAGAAAAGGAAGGAGATAGCTGGTTCTGTCAAGAGACTTCTAGATTCCGAAAGGATATCAAGACGCGAACAGGAGAGAGTACTGGGTTCTCTCCAGTTTGCTTCGGTAACAGACCCGGTGCTAAGAGCACAGCTAAAGGATGCAACCGGAGTTTGGAGAAGTTATGCATCAAACGCGCGAAGAGATCTGAGAAAACCAGTTCCGCTTCGTCTACGTACTCTTCTCAGGCCTTGGTCCCAAGCCAGACATCTAAAGAAGTCGGTACTTCTTCAACCACCTCCCCCGTCGGTGACGATTCACACAGACGCCTCGAAGGAGGGGTGGGGAGGTCACTCTCATCAGAAAAAGGCCCAAGGGACTTGGTCCAATCTATTCAAGACCTTTCACATAAACTTTCTAGAAGCTATGGCAGTGCTCCTTACCTTAAAGAAAGTCTCCCCGCGTCACTCGATCCACATAAGGTTGGTGCTGGACAGCAAGGTAGTTGTGAGATGCTTGAATCGACAAGGATCAAGGTCGCCACCTCTCAACCAGGTGATGTTGGCCATCTTCCGATTGGTGGAAAAGAAGAAGTGGTACCTGTCGGCAGTTCACCTTCAAGGAGTCCGCAATGTGACCGCGGACGCTCTATCCAGGTTCACACCGATAGAGTCGGAATGGTCCCTAGACGCAGGATCGTTCTCCTTCATCTTGAGTCAAGTCCAAGAACTGCAGATAGACCTCTTTGCGACGAAAGACAACAAGAAGTTGCCCCTGTACGTGTCCCCGTACGAGGACCCCTTGGCGGAAGCAGTGGACGCTATGTCCCACGATGTCCCTCGACTGGAACAGATGGTCCAGGATTTATCTATTCCCTCCTCACAACCTTCTGTTGAGGGTCCTCAACAAACTGAGATCCTTGAAGGGAGTAGCGGCAATAGTGGCCCACAAGTGGCCGAACAGCGTGTGGTTCCCCCTGGCATTGGAACTACAATTGAAGTTTCTACCGTTACCAGATCCAGTTCTGACCCAGCGAGTCCAGAAGTTGACTGTCTGCGCTTCATTACAGAAAACCCGGACCCTGCAGCTCATGATTTTCTCTCCCTAGCGGTGGGAAAGCGTTTCGGGATTTCGAAAGCCAGCATAGACTTCCTAGAGGAATATAAGTGCAAATCTACTAGAAGGCAATATGAGTCATCTTGGAGAAAATGGGTGGCCTTTGTCAAGGCGAAGAATCCGCAGGAGATCTCGACGGACTTCTGCTTATCTTTCTTCATCCACCTCCATGGTCAAGGGTTGGCAGCTAACACGATTTCAACGTGTAAGTCTGCTTTGACAAGACCCATTCTATATGCCTTCCAGGTCGACCTCGCTAACGAGATCTTTAATAAAGTTCCGAAAGCCTGCG
>NC_090731.1:67914345-67936845 GCF_036898095.1 Palaemon carinicauda | reverse complement strand
AAGAAAGTACCATGTCCAACATTAATATTGAAGAAAGTACCATATCTAATATAAATATTAAATATTAAGATTAAAGAAAGTACCACGCCCAACGTAAAGATTAAAGAAAGTACCATGTCCAACATAAAAATTAAAGAGAGTACCATGTCCAACATAAAGATTAAAGAGAGTACCATGTCCAACATAAAGATTAAAGAAAGTACCATGTCCAACATAAATTTTAAGAAAGTACCATGTCTAACATAAAGATTAAAGAAAGTACCATGTCCAACATAAATAATAAAGAAAGTTCCATGTGCAACATAAAGATTAAAGAAAGTACCATGTCCAACATAAATATTAAAAAAGTACCATGAACAACATAAAGATTAAAGGAAGTACAATGTCCAACATTAATATTGAAGAAAGTACCATGTCCAACATAAAGATTAAAGAAAGTACCATGTCCAACATAAATAATAAAGAAAGCACCATATCCAACATTAAGATTAAAGAAAGCACCATATCCAGCATAAATAAGTACCATGTTCAACATAAAGATTAAAGAAAGTACCATGTTCACCATAAAGATTAAAGAAAGTACCATGTCCAACATAAAGATTAAAGAAAGTATTATGTCCAACATTAAAATTAAAGAAAGTACTATGTCCAACAAAAAGATTAAAGAAAGCACCATGTTCAACATAAATAATAAAGAAAGTACCATGTTCAACATAAAGATTAAAGAAAGTACCATGTCCAACATAAAGATTAAAGAAAGTACCATGTTCAACATAAAGATTAAAGAAAATACCATGTCCAACATTTAGATTAAAGAAAGTTCCATGTCCAACATAAAGATTAAAGAAAGTACCATCTCTAACATAAATATTAAAGAAAGTACCATGTCCAACATTAAGATTAAAGAAAGCACCATGTCCTGCATAAAGATTAAAGAAAGTACCATCTCTAGCATAAATATAAAAGAAAGTACCATGGTCAATATTAAGATTAAGGAAAGTAACGTGTCCAACATGAAGATTAAAGAAAATACCATGTCCAACATAAATATTAATGAAAGTACCATGTTCAACATAAAGATTAAAGAAAGTACCATGGTCAACATAAATATTAAAGAAAGTACCATGTCCAACATTAAGATTAAAGAAAGTACCACGCCCAACATAAAGATTAAAGAAAGTACTATGTCCAGCATAAAGATTAAAGAAAGTACCATGTCCAACTTAAATATTAAAGAAAGTACCATGTCCAACATAAAGATAAAAGAAAGTACCATGTCCAACATTAATATTGAAAAAAGTACCATGTCCAATATAAATATTAAATATTAAGATTAAAGAAAGTACCACGCCCAACATAAAGATTAAAGAAAGTACCATGTCCAACATAAATATTAAAGAGAGTACCATGTCCAACATAAAGATTAAAGAGAGTACCATGTCCAACATAAAGATTAAAGAAAGTACTAAGTCCAACATAAATTTTAAGAAAGTACCATGTCCAACATAAATATTAAAGAAAGTACCGTGTCCAACATAAATATTAAAGAAAGTTCCATGTCCAACATAAATATTAAAGAAAGTACTATGTCCAACATAAATATTGAAGAAAGTACCGCGCCCAACATAAAGATTAAAGAAAGTACCATGGTCAATATTAAGATTAAAGAAAGTAACGTGTCAAACATGAAGATTAAAGAAAGTACCATGTCCAACATAAATATTAAAGAAAGTACCATGACCAGCATAAAGATTAAAGGAAGTACAATGTCCAATATTAAGATTGAAGAAAGTACCATGTCAAACATAAAGATTAAAGAAAGTACCATGTCCAACATAAATAATAAAGAAAGCACCATGTCCAACATTAAGATTAAAGAAAGTACCATATCCAACATGAATATTAAAGAGAGTACCATGTCCAGCATAAATATTAAACAAAGTACCATGTTCAACATAAAGATTCAAGAAAGTACCATGTTCAACATAAAGATTAAAGAAAGTACCATGTCCAACATTAAGATTAAAGAAAGTGCCAGGTCCATCATTAAGATTAAAGAAAGCACCATGTTCAACATAAATATTGAAGAAAGTACCATTTTCAACATAAAGATTAAAGAAAGTACCATGTTCAACATAAAGATTAAAGAACGTACCATCTCTAATATAAATATTAAAGAAAGTACCATGTCCAACATTAAGATTAAAGAAAGTACCATGTCCAACATAAAATGTTAAAGAAAGTACCATCTCTAACATAAATATTAAAGAAAGTACCATGTCCAACATTAAGATTGAAGAAAGTACCATGTCCAACATAAATATGATTAAAGAATATTTTACCTTTTGAGAGAGTTAGTGAAAATAATTTCACTAAAATAGAATAATAAAATATGCAAATGAAAAATATTTTTTTTACAATTCCCTCAACCTCTGAAGCTGAATATATATATTCTTAATTCGAAGAGAATTTTAGTATCATAGTGTAAGTATAGATTTTTTTTATAAATTAATAAAGGAATATATAGCAAACTAAATTGTATTTCCACTTAACCAGTGCTATTTCTTAAAGAAATAATTTCGGATTGACTTTTTCTTTCAAAAATGATATGTCTAGGTTTCTAACTTTTGACTTGCCATTGCAGAATAACAATTTATCTTTCTTCAGCTTCCTGACTGATTACAAAACACAAACACACAATCACACACACAATCTCTCTCTCTCTCTCTCTCTCTCTCTCTCTCTCTCTCTCTCTCTCTCTCTCTCTCTCTCTCTCTCTCTCTCTGGCTTGGCATTGCCGAAAAAAGCTATTTATACTTTCTAATTTGTCACTACAGAAACACACTATAAATTTCAAACCCTTTTTCGTAAAAAAACTCTCTCTCTCTCTCTCTCTCTCTCTCTCTCTCTCTCTCTCTCTCTCTCTCTCTCTCTCTCTCTCTCTCTCTCTCTCTCTCTCTCTCAATTTTATTACTGAAGAAACTGCCTTCATGTCTCGATTTCTAATGTGTAATTCCAGAGAAGCAATGAAATTCTCTCTTTATCTTTCTAACTCTACCTTCAAGAAAAAGAATATATCCAATTTCTTGAAGTTAAATTATATCTCTCTGACTTTCTACCTTATTGTTCAGGAAAAATCTCTCTCTCTAACTTTCAAATTAATCATTGCAAATGTATATGTGTAAGAACGCTTGCACAAAGTCATAATTTCAATTGATATGACCTAAAACCGCAAAAAAAGTCCTGGTAATCATTCATAAACTAAACTTAGGAAAGAACCCCCAACCTAAATTAGCTGTCATAACACCCATCTAGGTAGCGCATCAACTGTTGTTGAATGGCAAGCCTCAAAACAAAGAGCCGGGTTACCTAGAGAAAATGAAACAGGACATTGACCGTATCTTACAACACAGTGACAACTTCCGACTGTTCACCTTAGGAGAACTAAATTCTACCATGAAATACCTCAATTCTGGGAAGGCAGCCGGCCTAGAATGCATAATAGCAGAAATTATCTTACTTTTCAAAAAATCAAAAAAATGAATGGCTCCTGTTGCTATTCATTTTATGTGTAACGACCTCTCAAATCCCAAAGATTTGAAGAAGAGAGAATTGTGGCCTTGCTGAAACCAGAAAAAGACCCATCTTCCTCCTTAAACCTATCGACCAATATTTGCTATGTATCTTGTGCTTATTGCACTAACGAATAATATTAGCCTGTATCTAACCAACTGTCAAACTGTGCGGATTAGTCCATGTCATTGCCTCACTGCTTACCAATCAGTGATTCTTCGTAGAAATTGATGGCAGAAAGAACAGATGGAGGATACAGAACAAGAGCCTTCTACATGGGTCATCGCTTGAGCAGATGCTATGTAACAACTACTATTTACAAATTATTATTATTATTATTATTATTATTATTATTATTATTATTATTATTATTATTATTATTATTATTATTATTATTACTTGCTAAGCTACAACCCTAGTTGGAAAAGGAAGATGCTCTAAGCCCAGGGGCTCCAACAAGGAAAATAGCCCAATGAGGAAAGGTAAAAAGGATAAAAGGAAAAATAAAATATTTTAAGAAGAGTAAGAGCATTAAAATAAATATATATTATATAAACTATATAAACTTTAACAAAACAAGAGAAAGAAAAATAAGATAGAATAGTGTGTCCGAGTGTACCCTCAAGCAAGAGAACTCTAACCCAAGACAGTGGAAGACCATGATACAGAGGCTATGGCACCACCCAAGATTAGAGAACAATGGTTTGATTTTGGAGTGTCCTCCTAGAAGACCTGCTTACCATAGCTAAAGTCTCTTCTACCCTTAGAAAGGGGAAAGTGGCCACTGAACAATTACAGTGCAGTAGTTAACCCCTTGGATGAAGAAGAATTGTTTAGTAATCTCAGTGTTGTCAGATGTATGAGGACAGAGGAGAATAAGTAAAGAATATGCCAGACTCTTCGGTGTATGTGTAAGCAAAAGGAAATTGAACCGTAACTAGAGAGAAGGATCCAATGTAGTGCTGTCTGGCCGATCAAAAGACGCCATAACTCTCTAGTGGTAGTATCTCAACGGGTGGCTGGTGCCCTGGCCAACCTATTACCTTTAAATGACTAGCTTCACCGCTTGAACATCTGCGAGTACATACATGCAGATGAACTGTGCATTTCCATACAATCTGACTCCTTTACCTCCATCGATAAAAGACTATCAAGCACCCTGACTACCCTGTCCACCTAATACAAAAAGTGGCACCTTAATGTCAATCCAAGTAAAACACAGGTGTATGCCTTCCACCTTAAAAAATCACGAGGTAAACAGAATGCTAAAAATCAAATGGAGTGACTAACTAAAGGAAAAATCACCTTTACCCTGTCTATTTTAGGGCCACCCATGACAGAATGCTCTCCTTTAAAGAGCAAACACAGTGGTAACTAGGAACAACCTTATCAGCAAACTCGCTATCACTAGCTGAAGAACAGGCACTCAGACTCTGAGACAAACAGTCCTGGCCCTTTTTTACTCTACCTTGGAGTACTGTGCACCAATGTAAGCTAAACAAACCCTAACAGATTATTAATGGCATCGTAAAATCAACACCTCTATCATCTTTATATAAAGTAACCGTTATCAACCAGCCCATATCCGACGAAATATGCCAGCAAAAACTGAAAAAAATACACAAATTAATGGCTCTAGGTATCCACTTCACAATCATCAAGAAGCATGTGGAAGACTAAAATTCTGCAAAAGCTCTGCAACAGTGGATGGACTAGAACCAATCCAGGAAGCTGCTCACATGCTAGAGAAGTGGCAGGAAAGTGACTGATGGCCATCCAATTAAGTGCTGTCCATCTCAATCGAAGGTCTGCCCTGCAAAACAACCCTCGCTAGGGAGGACTGGGTATCCCTAAACATAGCAAGGGTAAAAGTGGGCAAAACTAGAAATAACTGCCACAAATGGGGACTAGCCACCAACACTAAACGGCCATGTGGGGCAACACTACAAACAATGAAACACATCCTATGAGGATGACCAATGAGCCCTCAGTGGTGAGATCACCACCTCAGAGGGGGGAAACAACATAGCCCTCTTGTGAGTTCGACATTGGCGCGATAAGATATGATGAGGACTGACCAAAAGACCCAGTAATAATAAATCAAAATCTGACTTTTAAAAGTTACTTTATAAGGAAGTTCAAGAAGAAAATTTCTAATGATTTGGAATTTAGAATTTGGGTTATTTAACACAGTGCTTGGGTCTTTAAGATTATTCCGCACTTTTGTGCAACATAACAGTTGCCTTATGAACTCCATCTTAGTAGTAGGAAAAAAAACGAAGCAATAACGGAAGTAAAGCAGAAAAATATACAGGAAGGTCAGCTAATGGCCAAAGGAACGTTGCAAATTCCCTTAAGTTTCGCCTAAATTGCACGGCAAGAGGGGCACTGATAGCACTACCCCTTCGCGTGAAAAATTATTAATGCGTTCTCGAGATCAATCTCATTTAATCTTCCACTGACGCATTGTGTTGCTCATTGGCTGAACTATTTTTCTCAAGACCGATCTTTTTAATATGAGAAAACAGTATATATTTATTGAATTCAAAGAAGTTACAGAAGTAATGGAAGTTCAGGCGGCCTATAAAGAACCGTGAATAAACGACACTGCCCAAATATGCTTTACCTTTTTGTCATAAAACTACTATATCATAAAATAAATAAGACCAATCCTCCTTTTTTAGACGTTTTTATAGTTTATATATAAAAGATCTAATTTAATGTTACAATTCCTAATTTTTTTTTTATTTTGATAATTTATTACTTCTCTTGTAGCTTATCTATTTCCTTATTTCCTTACCTCACTGGGCTATTTTTCCTTGATGGAGCCCTTGGGCTTTTAGCAGTTTGCTTTTCCAACTAGGGTTGTAGCTTGGCTTTGAATAATAAAAAGAATAATAATAATAATAATAATAATAATAATATTAATAATAATAATAATAATAATAATAATAATAATAATAATTCCTTTTCGTTAAAGGTATTTATAACTATTTTCCATACAACAATTTAAGAGAGAGAGAGAGAGAGAGGAGAGAGAGGAGAGAGAGAGAGAGAGAGAGAGAGAGAGAGAGAGAGAGAGAGAGAGAGAGAGAGAATAAGGTACATTCCTGGATATGACACGAAATATTTCTAGTCTTATTGTATAATATATCCCTTTAACTCCAGTTTATAGAAATTTATATATAAAGCGTTCCTCTCTATGAATATCCATTTTTGTTCCTTTATTTCCATATGCAAAAAGCCTGCCAAACGTCCTGCTATTTCTATTTTACTTTTAATCGAGTTCTATTTCGCTTGATATCCATTTCCATATTTTAATTCATATCAATTTTTTCCTCATTGCCTTTACTCTTACTTTTTCATGGTAATATCCTGACACTTTAATCCCCGTGGCAATTGAATGGTAGGAATGATTCTCCTCTTTTATTTTAGATGATAAAATTAACTATATTGCTCATATTCTCTCACTCTTCATCACCATGAAATATCATCGTTAAACAGTAGTTAAAAAATTCAAATATTTTTTTTTCCTAATAGTAAGCAGCTCTTCTTGGAGAAGGCCATTCCAAAATCAAACCTTTGTTCTCTAGTCTTGGGTAGTGCCATAGCCTCTGTACCATGGTCTTCCACTGTCTAGGGTCAGAGTTCTCCTGCTTGTGGGTACACTCGAGCACACTATTCTATCTTATTTCTCTTCCTCTTGTTTTGTTAAAGTTTTTATAGTTTATATAGGAGATATGTATTTCAATGTTGTTACTCTTCTTAAAATATTATATTTTTCTTTTTTCCTTTCCTCACTGGGCTATTTTCTCTGTTGGAGACTCTGGGCTTATAGCATCCTACTTTTCCAACTAGGGTTGTAGCTTAGCTAGTAATGATGATAATAATACATGAGATATGAGAGTAGCATATTAAAGAGTAAATTAAAATTTGCTAGAAAAAATGAATTACGATAAAGCTTTACTTTTGAGTAGATTTTCATTATATCTTTCTTTTTACTAGAACTCCAAATTGCATACTCTCTCTCTCTCTCTCTCTCTCTCTCTCTCTCTCTCTCTCTCTCTCTCTCTCTCTCTCTCTCTCTCTCTCTCTCTCTCTCTCTCTCTGAGCACAAAACAAGCAGAACATGGTTTCCTGGGCTCCTCTAAATGTTGTGGAAAACGTTCCTAATTGTTCTAAAGATAGACAGGAAGGATAAAGAAGTTGGAAAAGAAACAAATGGAGAGTAAAAAAGGATATAGAAGTAAAACCAAAAGGGGAGAGCTTTGCAAAGATTTTTGATTCCCCAACTAAAAATATAAAAAAAGTAAACAACGCATGTTTGCCTGGTAATTCGATTTCGAAACAACTATTTTCTGTTTGTTTATCTGGAGAAAATGGGTTGAATATAAAACATGAACATATAATATCAACCAAAGTGGATTGGTAGTTCTGCACTAAATTAATAATAATAATAATAATAATAATAATAATAATAATAATAATAATAATAATAATAATAATAATAATAATAATAATAATAATAATAATAATAACAGGATTCGTTGAAGATTAGGTCTGACTCAGTGGCCTTTTTCTTGAAATTGAACTTCTCAATCGCTCTGATATTTTGTCCTCTAATCAGTACTACAAACTACCAGTAACTGTATTATGTTGGTCACCGGTAGGTGGGATAGAAAAATGCATAGATAAATTCTAAGACTGTACAAAAAGTTTACTAAAAGTAATGTTCCTTTCTCTTCAGGAGGTTTTCCTGACAGTAACACTGTCAACAAACACGATCTCAACGTTACAAACGGCCTATCAAATACAAAGTATAAACGAGAGTGTGCCAGTGTCTCATCTCATCTTCAGGCAAAAAGTGGTTACCTGTAAGCATGGCAGGCTCTATTTATACGGTTCGGTTCGGTGATCCAGTCACAGCATTGTCAATGGTAGAGTTGCTGAGACTAAGGTCTATATGAATGAGGATCTTGTCATAAGAGAGAAAATGAGTGCAGAGTACTTAACTCAACTTCAGAAAGGATTTCATGACCCACTGATGAAAACTGTTGTCACTATGGAGTCATTGAAGAAGAGAGTGAAATATGGGATACAAATGTTTATGACATGGAAAAAAGTGTATGCCCGTCTACTTGTCGTCTCAGAGAACAGCGAGATTCATTTTAGGGAGTTTCTAAAGAATGAGATTTTGTTCATATCATCACTATTTGATGATTAGGGAAACCTACGGAAAGGGTCAAAAGTTCTTTTTACTACACAGCTTAGATGTTTTCATTGAAGTCCACCAGTCTACAAATCTGTTGATTCATGGGACTGAAGCCATATATCACACTCTGTGGCACAAAATGGGACTGTGCTCAGCTTTGTCAAGAGATTTGTTAATTATTTTGCCAGATCTAAAACAGTTATCATATTTGACTGTTGCAACCAGAACTTAGTAAAAGCCTCATTAACGTCAAAGGGTAGCAAAAGATATTGTCCCCCTCCCTATGTCTATGAATTTAAAACGTGGCACTGTTCTGGCTGTAAGAGAGGCCATCATGGAAAATAACTATAATAAGAAATCACTGATCAATTTCAAACGTGATATGAAACATAGCCATCAGTCACTCAGTCTGATACGAGAAGGTCCTTATATGCATGGGGAAGCAGATGTGACCATTACTAGCTACATTTCTAGGCTACATCAAAGTAAAGGGCATATCCTGGCTCTAGCTGATTATACAGACATTTGTACTATATTGCTATAGTTCTACAGGATCCACAAACATCTGACCATGTGATAATGAAAAAGTACGATGGAATGATCATTGACATTATGGCACCATCTGAGAAGCTGGGAGAGATGTGATTAGACTTGCTAAAAACCCATGCACTTTCTGTATGTGGCAAAGTTTCATTCCTCTCTGGCAATGATCATTGACATTATGGCAACATCTGAGAAGCTGGGAAAGATGTGATTAGACCTCCTAGAAACCCATGCACTTTCAGTATGTGGCAGAGTTTCATTACCCTTTGGCAAAGGAAAATTGTAATCAACTTGGTTCTCAACTCCTAAGTAACCCAAAAGAAATTTGCAAATCTATTGGCTTGAAATGAAGTGTGGATTAAAGAAGGTCTCTGTTTCATATCAGCCATTGCACCACCCTCAGTTCTGCAAAACATTTCTTTTAGCTATAAATTATCATGCTCGTATTTAAGCCAAAGATGCAACCCAGCCACTGGGGGGTTGGGGGGCAAGCCAGCCTCAACTTGGTGCCAGTCGCAAGCCTGGGTAAATGGGGAGGGTTAGCGGCAGGAAAGGCATCCGGCCATTAAAAATTATCAAAAACCAATATGGCCACTGAAGATTGTGAGATTAGAATTAATGCTAAAGCGTTCTCCATACGCAACGTGTTGGGACCTCTCCTGATCCCTCTGAAAAATTGGCAAGGGCTTCCCTATCATGGGCGGGCTGGGTTAAAGAGGCATGCTCAGAGGAAAATATCTGAGGAGAGGATGAGAGTAGCAAAATATGCGGTTGCCATATAAAAGCCCTGTCCTGTACTTCTTACTGTAAGTGTGGTGCAGATAACTGCTGTGCAAATAAGCACACAAAATCTACGAAGCACTTCACTGCAGTCAGTTTGAGGACCACAATAATACAGATGATGAAGATTATGACAATGATGAAGATAGTTATAATTAGGAAATAGAAATTATATGAATAACCCAGCACATGCACAACTTTTTTCTAAGTCTATACTACAATTACCTATTGGAAGAACAATAGCCTCTGAGTGCCTTTTCACTGAATGAAAATATTTCCAAAAAGGATGTTGAGGGGGCATTCAGTGAATTCTAAGAATACTGATTCTGGATAATAATGTTATGAAAAAAAAAAAATAATCATTCACCATGTCAAAACAATGGATGGAAATTGGGTTTGTTTCTTTGACTAAAAGGCTGGAAATGATTATGATTAGTGTTTCGTTGAATTAGAAAATAAGGTTGATATGAGTTTGGGAGAAAGTGTAAAATTGTAGCAGTGAGTGTTATAATAACACACAAGTTGGATGGAAAGGAAATAAAAGGACCATATAATGAAAAATTGGAGCGTTTGTGGGCTAAGGTGGAAATAGCAAATGGACTTCAGAAATACCAGAGAGTGGGATAAGATAGAATTCATATAGTAAGTGATGGGAAAAGATTTAGTAAATGAAAAGAGATTATTTTATGTGCTGTTGTACGACCGATAAGAAGGGCTAGGCAAGGGAGACGGTAAGATGACCATAAATGATGAAGAAGGCGAATAATGTTAGTAGGAATAATGAATAATGTTAATAAAAATAATAAGTTATTATAAAGGGAAGTTAGTGTAAGGTTAAGTATTACTACAACGTTTAATGATCACATTTCTGTTCTAATTACTATGACCATTTTTGTAAAAGATAATAGAAAGGACAGTCCATCCTTACTCAAGCTATCTATCCCTCAATACACACCTTTCTCTAGTAATCAATTTTATTACATTATTCCTTTTCATCGCATTGTTTCACGCTGCATCGTACATACCATTCACTTTTTGCCTTCAGCTTTTCTTATCTCACTATCTCAAAACGACAGATTTGTTGTGACCTGATTGGTAACTTCTCTTTCTGGTGTTTGCCTGACGGGGGCTCGAGTCCCGCTCAGAATCGTTAGTGCTATTAGTGTCTGCAACCTTACCATCCTTGTGAGCTAAGGTTGGTGGGTTTGAGGAAGCCTATAGGTCTATTTCCCGAGTCATCAGCCGCCACTGCCTGGCCCTCCCTGGTCCTAGCTTGCGTGGAGAGAAACCTTGGGCACTGATCATATAATATATGGTCAGTCTCTAGGACATTGTCCGGATTGCTAGGGCAATGTCACTCTCCCTTGCCTCTGCCATTCATGAGCGACCTTTAAACATTTAAACCAATAGATGTAGCTTTCATTTTCATTGACATTAAAGCAGACTTAAATTATTTCATTCTTATTCATTATTTACCCACTTTCAGTGGAAACTTCTGATGACATATTTGCTGCAAAAGGAAGTTTTAAAAACACAGCAGTCTACTTGATTTCCTCTAATACTGCTCCTAACTTCAAAGAAAAATGAAATAAAAAAGCTTTCTAGGAAAATTCCGTTTCCATTTTCACAGCCACTTTGGTGAGAAAGGTTTCACAGATAATTTCCTGTTTAAACATTCAAACTCTTCCATATTTCAAAATTGAGAATTTAAAAAGTCAATAGGTTATGTGTCAATTTATATTCCCTCAACGAGACGTCTCCTTTGACCAGTTTCACTTTTATGAAATGGGATTTTTCTTACAAAGTAATGGGTTGCACATTTCAGGAAATGTTCAAAGATCAATAATGAGAACAAATCACAGCCATTACAAAAAGATTGTCAGTGATCTATTTGGAACATTAACGAAAGGTCAGCTTTGATGAGAGGATGACAATTTTCAAGTATAATGCAGACTTCAATAGAGAGAGAGAGAGAGAGAGAGAGAGAGAGAGAGAGAGAGAGAGAGAGAGAGAGAGAGAGAGAGAGAGAGAGAGAGAGAGAGCCTTACCTTATTTTTTTTTTGTTTGGGTTCCCCCAGGTCCCTCAGTGTGAGGCACCTCGTATATCCACCAGAGAGTTGCTAATACATCTTCCGGTGTATTTTGCATCTTCCAGTCTTGGATGGTCTGGGATGCATCTTAGGTATTTATCGAGCTGATTTTTAAACGCATCTACGCTCACTCCTGATATGTTTCTTAGATGAGCTGGCAGCACATTAAATAGTCGCTGCATTATCGATGCTGGTGCGTAGTGGATTAATGTCCTGTGCGCCTTTCTCAGTTTACCTGGAATGCTTTTTGGCACTATTAATCTACCTCGGCTTGCTCTTTCTGATACTTTAAGCTCCATGATGTTTTCAGCAATTCCTTCTATTTGCTTCCATGCTTGTATTATCATGTAACGTTCTCTTCTCCTTTCTAGACTGTATAGTTTTAAAAATTGCAGTCTTTCCCAGTAATCAAGGTCCTTAACTTCTTCTATTCTAGCAGTATAGGACCTTTGTACACTCTCTATTTGCGCAATATCCTTTTGGTAGTGTGGGTACCATATCACATTGCAGTACTCGAGTGTACTACGCACATAAGTTTTGTAAAGCATAATCATGTGTTCAGCTTTTCTTGTTTTAAAGTGTCTGAATAACATTCCCATTTTTGCTTTACATTTAGCCAACAGTGTTGCTATTTGGTCGTTGCATAACATATTCCTATTTAAAATTACACCAAGGTCTTTAATTGCTTCCTTGTTTGTGATTGTCTCATTATTAGGTCCCTTGTATGCATACACCATTCCTTCTCTGTTTCCATAATTTATTGATTCAAATTTATCGGAGTTAAATACCATCCTATTTATCTCCGCCCATTCATATATTTTGTTTAGATCTCTTTGTAGTGAGTTCCTATCTTCATCACAAGTAATTTCTCTACTTATTCTTGTGTCATCGGCGAAACTTCTCACTACGGAGTTTTCAACATCACAGTCTATGTCTGAGATCATAATAACAAATAGCAGTGCAGCTAATACCGTACCTTGGGGCACACCAGATATTACCTGGGCTTCATCTGATTTCTCGTCATTTGCAACCACTATCTGTTTTCTGTTTTGCAGGAATTCTTTTACCCATTTTCCTATCTTTCCCACAATATTATGCTTTCTCATTTTTTTCTCCAATATGTTATGGTCTACCTTGTCAAAGGCTTTTGCAAAATCTAGATAGATCACATCTGTGTCTTTTTCATTTATCATATTATTGTATATGTTTTCATAGTGAGCTATCAGTTGGGTCTGTGTACTTTTTCCAGGTACGAAACCGTGTTGACCCATATTAAACAAATTATTTTTGACCAAATGGTTCATTATTTTCTTTTTTATTACCCTCTCATACACTTTCATAATATGTGATGTTAGACTAACAGGTCTATAATTGCTTGCCTCTAGTCTTGATCCACTTTTGAAGATAGGGGTTATATAAGCTAATTTATGTTTAACATATATCTCGCTCATATCTATACTCTGTCTTAGCAGTATTGCAAGTGGCTTCGCGATAGTGTTTGCAGTTTTTTTTAACAAAATCGCTGGAACTCCATCTGGTCCGGCTGCCGATCCATTTTTAATTTCGTTTATAGCCTTGACAATATCTGCTTCATTAATATCTATATCCGTTAGATATTCAACATTTTCTTCTCTCATTTCTGTTTCATTATTCTCATTCGCAATTCTTGGCGTGAACTCACTCTTATATTTTTCTGCTAATATGTTGCATATTTCCTTTTTTTCATTCGTTAGCCGTCCTTCAATTCTTAGAGGGCCTATTTCTATTCTCCTTTTATTCATCTTTTTTGCATAGGAGTAAAGTACTTTGGGGTTTCTTTTTATATTTTGAAGTGTCCTTTCTTCTAAGTCCTTTTTTTCATTTTCTTTCGACTGTATAATCTTTTGTTCTGCATTTTCTATCTTACATTTTATTTCCCTCATTTTCCACACATTTTTTTCTTTTGCAAGATTTTTCTTCCACTTTTTAATTTTCTGAAATAAGATCCTTCTGTCTCTTGGTATGCACGTCTTTTGTTTATTGTTTTTTTTCGGTACATATTTTTCAACAATTTTCTCCAGTATTTTGTACAGTATATCCGTATTTACCTGTATATTATCACTTATAAATACATTTTTCCATTCTTTATTCAGTTCTTCATTTATTTCTGACCATTTGATATTCTTACTGTAAAAGTTATATTTTCCATATCCTTCCCAAAGTTTTGTGCTTTTATTAATTCTGTGATCACTTGCTTTGGAATGAACTATCAATTCTATGACATTGTGGTCTGAAATTCCCGTGTTATACACTATTATTTCTTTAACATAATTCACCTCATTCACAAATACTAGATCTAGGACATTTTCCTTTCTTGTTGGAATGTGGTTTATTTGTTGCATATTATGTTCTAATAGCATATCTTGAAGCTTTTCAAATTGCCTCTTATCTTCTGCGCTACTATTACTATCTTTTTTATATGTATACATACAACCACTTTCTTCTATCCGTTCTTTCCAATCCACGAAAGGAAAGTTAAAATCTCCGGATAGGAGTATATTCCAGTCTTTATGGTTTCTACATATATCATCTATTTTTTCTATTATTATGTCAAACTCCTTAGTGTTTGGGGGTCTGTAAACTACAATATTCATTAGTTTTTCAAATTCAAATTCTACCGCAATCAATTCACATTCTGTGTTGCTGTATTTTTCACATACTTTTCCTTGATTTATGTCTCTTCCATATATTGCGGTTCCCCCTTGATTCCTATTTTTTCTGTCTGATCTATAAGTTTGGAAACCCTTTATCTGGTCATCACTGCCAGTCTCTTGGGAATACCATGTTTCACTTATATTTAATATATCTATTTTTTCAATTTGGGTTAGTTCTTCTAAGAACTCTATTTTCCTTTTAGAGTTACTCGTGACTAAACCCTGTGCATTCATTACTATTATGGTTTGTGTTTCATCCCCATTATTTAATATTGGTAATAATATGGATTCTCCCATGCTTCCTTCCTGTTCTGATATGATGTTCTTTTCTTCATTTCCCGGAATTCTGCCATTAAAAAATCCAACTTTTCTATTATATTTGCTCTTTCGCCTTCATATTTATTTGTGTGTGTATACCTGCAACTGTCCCCATATCTGCACCAACCCCTGGCATTATAGATGCATTCTTTGTAGTTGGGCTCTAAATGTGCAGGTTTGGGTTGAAAGGCCTCATATCTTGGGGCTCTTGGTTCAAAGCGCGGTATATACACGGCCTGCTTTTTTGTTTCTTTTTTTGTTTCTTTTTTGCTTTCATTTTTCTTTTCAGTTTGCTGAGTTTTCTTACTTTCATTCATGGTTGCAGGATGCATATATCGACATTTTTTGTTGTAAATGCATCCTTTTCCTTCTTTTAGGTTTTTGCATATTTTTGGATGGAGATCTCTGCATTCGTCTCCATATCCGTCTAAATACGCACATTTACCATATATTTCATAATTATGGCATATCTTTGGATGCTTGTAGTAGCATCTTTCGCCAAATCTGCAATTCCCTCTTTTCAGCATATTGCAGACTATATCCTTCTTTTCTATTTTTTCTTGTTCTTGCTCTTCCCTAAAATTATGTAGGTCCGGGTAGAGTCTCTTGGGTCTATTATTTGTTTCCATCTGGTAATTTATTTCTTCATAAGTATGTTGTTGGATGGCATCATAGGTTATATCAATGATTTCTTCTGCATCCTTACACATATCCTGTTCATTGTTCTCTTCTTCTTCTTTTTCTTCTTCTTCTTCTTCTGTTTCTTCTTCTTCCTCTTCTTTATCTTCAACTATTTGCAGATTTAGTCTCGACTTAATTATATTTTCTATCCAGACTAAGCATGTTGAGCAGAATACCTTTGTGTCTTTATTTTTTATTTTTTGCTGTATTTCAGCACATGTGGGATGTGTTGGGACATGACAGGCATCACATTTTCTAATCAATTGTTGAGGATTATTAATGGAATACCATATCTTACATGTATTACACCATTTTGGCATTCTTTTTCCCACTGCATCAATCAGCATATTCACCATATTGGACTTCTTATTGTTCTTTGATGGAATGTGTTGATTGATGTAGACTTTCTTTATAAGTCTCTTTATCACTTGGATTTTCTTTGGAATTTCTTCAATTATTTTGCTGATGTTTTCCGCAGATTTGCTCCAGTTTATTGGATCATATTGTTTCAATATGTCTGCGAATATTTTTCCGTCACATTGGTTGACGTTACTAGTGACCTCTGTTATCAGACGGTCGAGCTCCTGTTTCGCCAACTCGTGGAATTTATTTTTGCTGAGTCCAGCGATGTCTCTCCAAGCCTTGCCCGGGTTGTACATAGCCATCTTGATTAGATTTTTAGTAATTCACAAGATAACTATTCTATGCCGACGTTTTATCCCACTTCTCCGACCTCAAACTAATCACTGACTATTCACGAAAACTTGTAGCTATATTGCACTCGATAGCCTTTTGTTATCCGCGTTAAATCATGATATTTATAGGATCGCAAAAGTGTAATCACTAACCGGCACACAGATAAAAAACTGAGAGAGAGAGAGAGAGAGAGAGAGAGAGAGAGAGAGAATTTTATACAGAATATTCCCTATTCAATAGGTAATATGAAACTTTCAACATTGAAAGTCCGCATACCATAATGAAGATCTGCAAAACATTTCCAGTAGTTATAAAAACATAAAAAAAAAATTGTAGAAATAAAGATTAGTGAATGACATATTTTAATCTTGTTCATAAATTCTCGCCTCATTCATGATTCTGTAAAACTAATAACCATGATGTTTTTTCTCAGATCTTTTGAAATGATAGCTTCCACTTATTCGGTATAAAGGTGGCAGCGTATTGGAAACATTCCTGCCTGGTGATCGACGGTCTGGGATTCGATTCCCGTTTAAAATCGTTAGTTTCTTTAATGTCTGTAACCTCGCCATCCTTGTGAGCTAAGGATGGGGGATTCAGGGGAGCTTATAGGTCTACCTGATGAGTTATCAGCAGCCATTGGTCCTAGCTTGGATGGAGAGGAGGTTCGCGCCCTGATCATTTGGTTAGTCTCTAGATGCTTGCTAGGACAATTTTCCTGTCCCTTGACTCTGTCATCCACGAGTGGCCTTTATATCTTTAAAACCTTTAAAAATGACATCCTTGACTAATTTTCACTATTCTTCTTCAAAGAAACATTTCGACTTAAAAGACTTCAATCAAGCAATAGTGGGAAGCTGCATAGGCTACAGGGTGTAAATAGCACAGTGACTTAAAGAACAAGTGGAGATTTCAGCAGGCAACCCAACTGTTTACACCATAATCAAAGATGACTCTGCAATGGTCAATTCTCTATCCCAACGTGCAATGAAAACTTTTGATGACTATGCCCAAGAAATCATACCAATTGTCCAGTTATGTCAAGCTAAATTCAAGAAAATAGATTTTGTACCTGTTGTATTAAGAGATTATTGTCTGAAATCATAAACCAGTTTGAAATGGGGGAAGAGAACTAGATTGAGTCACCTTACCAAGGTGGACTCAAATTATTTGGAAAATCTTCAGGAGATATGATAGAGAATAAACTGAACTTTTCAATTTCCTGTAGTAAAAACTGTTTAAAACTCGGGTAACGAACGCGGTACTGTACTCATTACAAGAGTATAGGCCATCAGTAGCACAGAAGTAAGCCTACAAGCAATATTTCCCTGATATAGATTATATGCCCCATGCTTACACACAAATTGACTCTTAGTGTAATCATTTCGACAAATATCATCAATTTTATACACAACATTAATTTTTCAAGGTTGTTCATAAGGCCACCTTAGATATTTATATTACTGATTGGATAATTTTTGCAAGGTCCTCTAGGGAAAGATTCTCTCAAGCGTCATGATTGTATCACAATATGCCTGATTTACTGTAATCTTCTTTGATATAAAGCATTCGTTATGGCATTTTTCATGACGAGATACTCTAATACTTATGCAAGAATTTGGTGTTATTTTCTCAAGAGCTACAAAACTTTTAGAGGAATTAAAGAATAGAAAAAAATCATGAACTTCCTTACTCCAAAATTAACTTTGAATATAAAAAGCACTATCCACTAAATATTTACAATGAAATAAACGTGGGAATATATCTACCTCAATCTCTGCACACCGATATCTTGATTAAAAAACTTAATAAGGAATTACAATGTTAAGAGATGATATGGTATAGGTGGGATTTAAAAGATGAGATTATCAGGTCCATACTATATAAGTGTATATTTGATATATGAATAGTGATACGAGGTTAGAGAAATGAAAATCAACCAAATATCATAATGGCTATATTATATTGACAGTGAGCAGAAATATATATATATATATATATATATTTAAAAACTTCCAGCCGTGATATTACCTTAAGAATTCCTCGACAAGCGAAAATAATTCATCAAACTCCGACACAATTCAACGAAACTTTTTTCCTTTCAATATGAGTCCAGAGACAACTAATCAAGAAGAGGAAAAAAATTAATCCCTTGGTGGAGTAACTAGGGTAACGCATGATAAAATAAAGTTTATAGCAAACCATGCAAACAATCGAAACGTATTTTGATTAATTTTCACCCAGCACAATTTAATCAATACACATTTAGTACCATCCATAAAGCACTTACGCGTACACACGTGACACGTGGGAAAATCCGTAAAAGTAATATAATGCTTAAATTGTACGCCATTTAAGATTGTAAAAAAGTAAAAATTTGAAATATATTTCTATCACGGTTAATTCTAAAGTGTTTGTATATAAGCTTGTTGTCTCTTTAAAAGTTTAGTTGCATTCATCTCGCCTCTCTGTTTAAACCTAACAGCACTTCCAACAATTGGTGAACGCCAGAGGATCAGATCGCTCCCACCTACCACTCTCCGACTCTGATTGTTCTATCCACACCAAATCCATGAAACTACTAGCCTTCACCAGTACAGAGGCAATTGCCATGTTTCAGCAAGCCAAGGTTGGGTTTCGCATCAACGGCGTGACTTGCTCAAGCACCAAAGCAGACTATGTCTTCAGGGACACTTTCCCTGAAACCTCTAATTGGCTTTGCGACCAAGGGGACATCCCAATAGCGTACAACCCCTTTAAAACATACCTCCTGGAACAATACTTATCATTGCCAGCCACCCGTATAGACAATCTTTCTCAGCTGTCTCAACAATCATTGGAGAACCATAATGACCAGTACCGCTGGCCTGTAAACGGCTCTCATCGGCAGGTTAACCTACTTTTTGCCTTTTGGGTAAGACGCCTATCCGAATCTGTACCCACTGCCATCCACGAATTCGATATTTTGCACATGACGAACCTGATGTCCAAAGTAAACGCCCTTATGGACAACAACTTCACCACCTTCAAAACTTCCATCAACACCTCCACTTCTGATGAAGAGGACAACTATTCAACATCATCAAAAGCGACGTGAAAGTGGTAGGACACTTACGCCCACCACGTGACATGCCAGAGTGGCAACAAAGCAGACCACCACCCACATATGCCACCACTTCCTCACGCCCCAATCAATGACCTCTACAGCCAATTACTAAAGCCTATCAGCCGCAGTTATGCTACTACCACTCCAGATTCAAAGCTGCTGCAAAAAAATGTACGAACAGTTGTCAGTGACCAAAAAAATTATAAGTAGGCCATAGCTTATGGCGATGGCCTCCGCTATCACTAATCTTTTCTATCTACATCATATAGGTAGGGGCATGCAGTTTGGGGTAGAAACTGACGCTTGTTATTCTCCTTTACCAAGGCCACAATCCACAACACGACATAGTCATTCTAAGCCTGCTTATGTCCACTTGCTGGCTGCCAACAGATCTGAGATCCCCATCCCATGGGTACGAGACCCTCGCATTATCGTTTAGGAGCTCCAAATATCATTAGACGATTTTCGTTGCTGATGTCACATTGTCAATACACGGTGTGCATTTCCTCTCCCATTTCCACCTCCTGGTTGATGTTGCTCATCGACGGTTAGTCAGTATAGATTCGTACTCGTTGACACCTTTTCAACTTGCCACCTTCAACCTCGCTCTCTACATCAGTACACCCACGAATGCCTATGCCCACCTCTTAATGTCTTACCCAAAATCCTTCCATACTGAATTTCGCCAAATGCACATGGTCCGGGTCAAGCTCATTATTTATCAAGACGATGGGCCCCCAGTGTCTGCCAGATTCAGGTGTCTGGCACCAGATCATTTGGTAGCTGCTAAACAAACGTTTGCTGACATGGAAAAAATGGGCCTTTGCCAAAAGGCCTCAAGCCTGTAGTCGTCACACTTATACATCATCCTGAAGAAAGATGGTTCCCTACGCCTTTTGGAGATTACAGGTGTCTGAATATGCAGACAGAACCAGAGCACTACCCCTTCCCAAAAATCGCCGACATTACTTCCTACTCAAGCAAAACAAAGGTTTTCTACATGCTCGACCTATTGAAGGGGTATTATCAGGTGCCAATGAACCCAGAACACATCCACAAGACCATCATCACCAATCCCTTCAAGTACATATGCCTTCAATGACTGTTTTGGCCTTTGTAATGCTCTGGTGTTACTTTTCAACGCTCCATGGATGCCATCTTACGGGAGCTTCCCTTCTGCGTATGTTACATGGACAACATAGTTATGTTCTCATCCTCCAAAGAGAAAATCCTCTTTTACACCTACAACGGAATGACCTTGTTGTCCGGTATGACAAATTTATCTTTGGCACAAACAATATATCATTCTTAGGGCAATACATCAATCCTGAAGGCGTTCTAACCTCCCTTTAGGTGGTTTTAGCCATTGAGAACTTTCCCACACTGTCGACTGTCAAGAATTCTTGTGCATGATCATTTATTATCACTGGTAACTGCCAGTCATCATCGTCACTCTTGCCCTCCTCTCCGCCTCCATCAAGGGCAAGCCAAAACCCCTGAAGGGGGTCCCCTTCAAGAAGCGGACAATGCCTTATCAACTGCTGCTTTGCTAATTTCTCCCATGCCACATGCCCATCTCCTTCTCTCCACCAATGCCAGAGACGTTGCTATTGGTGCAGTACTCAAACAGGTGGTCAAGGGTCACATTCACCATTGGCCTTCTTCAGTAGAAAACGGTCCAATGTGAAATCTGGCTACTCTACCCTCGACTAAGAATTGTTGGCGGTGCATTTGGCTGTTCATCACTTTTGCCACTTCTTAGAAGGTACGTCTTTCGTCATTCGCACGGACCACATGCCTTCACTCATTAGTCCGACGCATGGTCCACTCATCATTGCCGACATCTCTCCGCCGTGGCTGAATACAATTGCACCCATCAACACATCGCGGGGAAAATGAATCCCGTTGTTGATGCCTTGTCAAATAACACATTGGCCTCCATTCACCTAGGATTGTATTATAATGCCTTGGCAGAAGCCAAATAAAATGATCCAGAGTACCACACATGTAAGATATCCTGCATATCCATCAATTGGGAGGAAGTCGCCCTCGTCGACTTTAACGCCACTCTCCTCTCTTTGATTTCATTCATGACCTTACACATCCCTCGCGCCAATCCACTGCACAGCTACTGAAGATGAAGTTTATTTGACACAGTATTACCAAGAAGACTAAGGATTGGTTCCATGCCTGTACTTCATGCCAAACTTCAAAAGTACATCAACCTACGGATTCAGGAGTTGGCACCTTCCCTCAACCTCGGTGTCATTTTGCCCACATTCACATCGGCGTAGTAGGTCCCCTACCCACATCGTAAGGACATCGTTACCTGTTTACCGTCACTGACCACTCAACTCGTTGCCTAAAGCTATTCCCATGAAAACTGCAACGTCTGCCTCATGCACATATTCCTTACTCTCAGGGTGGAATGCAAAACTTGGTATCCCTGAGGATATACTTCTGACAGTGTTACCACTTTAACCTCTCAATTGTGGATATCATTAGTAAATCTCCTGGGCATCACCCTACAACACAAAACCAAGTATAACCCTGCTAACAAAGGAATGGTTGAACGTTTTCATCACACATTCATAGCAGATTCGATATTGCACTGTAATGACTCCAACTACTTTACTCAGTTACCCAGGCTCCTTCTGGTACTAAGGACCACTCCTAAAGATGCCTTTGATGTCTCTTGCACTAAAATTGTATACAGTGACCCGTTGGTCGTCCCCTAGTGTTTTTTTTTTTTCTATCTAAAACCTCCTCCGACAATCTCCAGCACCTACATCAAATTGTGGAAAATTT
>NC_090731.1:67909345-67911845 GCF_036898095.1 Palaemon carinicauda | reverse complement strand
TTTGATAAGAAAATAAACTTAATAGCACTTGATATATAGCAATGTTAAGTTAGATGAGGGTCATTTATCGATAGCTATATCAGGATTACTCCCAATATATTTTTATCTTGGGGTAGGATTCTCTTACTTTAGGGTACACTCGACACACTATTCTATCTTATTTTTCTTCCTCTTATTTTTAAAGCATTTATAGTTTATATTCTAAATATTTATTTCAATGTTGTTGCTTTTCTTGAAATATTTTCTTAAATTGTTAATTACTCCTCTTGTACTTTTCTTATTTCATTTTGCTTTTCCAACTGGGGTTGTAGCTTAGAAAGTAATAATAATAATAATAATAATAATAATAATAATAATAATAATAATAATAATAATAATAATAATACATTTAGAAAAAAAAAATCAATTCTATTCATTAATTTGTTTAGGTTCTAGGTACCAATATTCTGATTATAAAAACTTACGTAATTTAAGTAATAATTGGTGGTCTATAACTTCAGCTGTCACTAAGAAAAGAAGTTTTAATATATCCTGACAATTGAAGGTTTCAAAGCTGCTCCTGAAATTAATGAAGAACAGCAACGATTAATTTATGTAAACTTTAAACGTTAATTCAAAACCATAATTCTAAATAGAAAATGGTTTGAAAGTATTTTATCCTTGTAATAATTATTATTATTCAATTCAGGTATTGATTAGATGAAAATTGCTTAAAATTTCAACGATAAACAAGTTTGACAGACTAATTAACACAAATATAATAGTTACTCAAAACAATAAAATTAAGATTAATTTAAAATATATGGCGAAGTTATCATCCAAATCTTAATAAGAAACATTAGAAGAGAATTTATGTTGAAATTTTAACTCACCTATTAGGCTTCCTCTGATTGAACTTTAGTTTCTCGTAAAAATGCTTCTTTTGTTGATGATCTCTTTTCTTCTTTCTTCTCTATTAACGAACAACGAAATTTAATTTGACTTTACCGATGAAATTTCAGAGCAAAAAAAAAAGGGGGGGGGGAGGGGGGGGGGGCGCTTCGTTGAAATCTGAACGATTGCTTTACTCTAAATTTTAATTGACCAAGGATTAAATGAAATTCAAGCTAAAACTCTCAAGGGATTAAATACATCAAATCTATTTACTTGAAAACTACACACTAGAATTAAATGCAGTTAAATTCTGAAATATATTTTCATGTTATAGGAATTACTTGAAATTTCTAAAATTTCTTTCTTCTCTATTAACAAATAACGATCTCTAATTTGACCTTACCGATGAAATAAAAAAAAAAAGAAATGGGGGGGGGGCTCGTTATAATCCGAACAATTGCTTTATTATAAATAATAATTGATCAATGGTCAAATGAAAATCAAGCTAAAAATCTGAATAGATTAAGTGATTAAATGTATTTACTTCAAAACGACACACTTGAACGCAGTTAAATTCTGAAATATATTTTCATGTTATAGGAATTTCTTGAAATTTCTATAACGAGTATATGAATCGTTCCCTTGAAATCCCCGAAAGACGAAGTTTTATTCGACCGAAAATTCCAAAAGCAATTATTTCATCAATTGCTTCAAAAGAAATAGCTGGAATAAAAATCTCAAATTAGTAGCAATTGAGACAAGACTTAACCTCCATACCTTTGGGAATCCTTATCGATGACGTAGATAAGAAGTCTATCCAGAATGACAGAGTTGAGATAAAAAGCTTAAGAGTTTGTAAATTATTAGTTTGTATAATGATTTGAATGGTAAAAAGAAAAAATAAATAAATAAAAAAAAATTAAAATAATTTTAATCGGAAATTCTCCATACAAATCTACTGTTCTCGGCAGTATTTCAGTTAAATACAAGCGGCTGAAATTCGTAATTTGTACCCTATTTTGTCATATTTTACGGATTAGTGACCGAAATATCACCCCTCTACGTCATTATATCCGTTTTTAAACCGGTAAATGCCTGGCAACATTTATTCCAGGGTTATTACGGTTTTTTAAATGCAAATTTTTAACAGTGTACTATTAGATATGTTCGATAAAATGGTAATGAATTTAGTTCGGGCAAAGAATTTATAGAGTGATTATACATTGATTTTTTAACATAATTTACCCAGAAAGAAAAGATAGTTATCCAATATTTACTGACGACTGGACAGGATCGAAGCAAAATACAATCTTCATAGCATTACTGTTCATGTTATTATAAAATTCAGGGTTGCCAGTTTGGCCTTTTTCATTGATTAGAAGTTGGGCTTTTCCCATTTAGAAAACCTGGCAACCCTGGAATATTTTACAGCCCGAGTGGATGTATGTGATCTTTATTGCAACACTTTTAAGAAAACTAAGAATATTCATAAAAAAATAAATAAACGTAAATGGTTATATACCAAGTGCTCTAAACAAATAGGACACAAAACAAACTAAATAAAATTGATGAAAACGATATTATTTTGGAAAAACTTCAAGGTAAATTGCAATTATTACCTGTACTA
>NC_090731.1:67894345-67904345 GCF_036898095.1 Palaemon carinicauda | reverse complement strand
AAACACTCACTAACAAAACTGAAAGGTCGTTAAGTTAAACTATGCTGTGTGTAATTGTATGTGTGTAATTGTACTATGTTTAATTGAAATGTTCATAGATGAAGGTTACGCGAATTCACTGAATGCTCAATAGTTAGAACACGTAAAATTACAGGTCTAATTTTAGGGATTTCGCGTAATCATTGGAAATTTCAGTGATTGCGTGAAATCCCTGAGTGAAACGGGGATTACGTGTATTCACTAAAATATTCAGGGATTACGCGTAATCCCTAGGTACGTGTTCTTACTGTAACACACACGCATATATATATATATATATATATATATATATATATATATATATATATATATATATATATATATATATATATATATAAATATTACAAAACCAATTATATCTAAATGATAACTGAGTCTTTCAACTTTCTGAATTCTTCTTATTGCTATGAAATACACGGAAAAGTTATCTCAGTTACATAATGTTTACGTGATAACTAGAATATTGCTCAAACTTTAAATGCCATTAATTTTCCTGTTTGACTGAAAACACCCAAGGTATCCTAATAATACATTATCTTGTATACATATTTTCACTAACTTCGAAAAGACTCCAAAAACATCTTGGCATAATATCACTTACCTGTGGAGGGACACACCCTGAAAAGAAATAGAATATTTAGTTATATAATCATAATATGGGATTTAATTGACAGAAAAATAAACTAATCTTTTCGGTGAGCTCTATTGTCTAATTTCTTTATACTTGTTGAATTAAAAATTCTCTGCTCCAATCATATAGCACTGAAACTCCAAAACATAATCAAACCAAAATTGAGGGAAGACTGAAGAAAGGAAAAAGCATCAAATTGATGAAAAGAAGACTTGGAATAGGGTGCCAATATATGATTGCTCCAAAGGATGAAAAAAGAAATATCAACAATAGATACGGAGTGATAAAAATTGCGGAGGATTCGTATACAATGCTATACAATATTGATACAAGAAATAACTTTACTAATAGATATAATGAAACACCATTACCAAAGGTAACAGTAGATGTAAAGAGAGCATTAAAGGCGTGAAAAGAGGCGAAACTGCAGAAAATGCCCTAGAGTAGAATTAATGATATATGAATATTTCATAGTAGTAAAACTACCTGAGCAATACAAAAGATGTCTGCAAGAATGCTCTATACCTAAAGATTGGAAAAACTTTATTATTACTGGTGTACTAATAAAAAAAAAGGGAGACACAGAAGACATAACAAATCACAGTCCAATAAGTATACTCTCCGTAATTTATAGAATATTTACAAAGACCATATTAGGATGGATATTGAGACAACTAAACTTTAACCAATCAAGAGAACAGGCAGGTTTTATAAGAGGGTATTCAACAATTCACCATATCCATTTAATTAGCCAAATAATGGAAAAATCAACAAAGTATGATAAACCACTATGTATAACACTTATAGACTATGAGAAAGCCTTTTATACGGTCAAAAACTGAAGCAGTAACGGATGTCCTTCAAAGACAAGGAAAAGATTTGTTGATTAATTACCATAGCTAGAGACTCTCTTTTACCCTTACTAAGAGGAAAGTAGCTACTGAACAATTACAGTGCAGTAGTTACACCCTGGAGCAAAGAAGAATTGTTTGGTAATCTGTATTGTCCGGAGTAGAAGGACAGAGGAGGATGTGGGAAGAATAAGCCAGACTATTCGGTGTATGAGTAGGCAAAGGGAAATTGTGCAGTATCCGAAGCTTTGGATCCAATGTAGTACTGTATGGCCAATAGGATATCCAAGTAACTTTCTGGAAATCGTATCTCAATGGGTGGCTGGTGCCCGGGAAACCTATTACCATTATATATATATATATATATATATATATATATATATATATATATATATATATATATATATATATATATATATATATATATATATATACAAACATATATATACATACATATATATATATATATATATATATATATATATATATATATATATATATATATATATATAGATATATATATATATATATATATATAGATATAGATATATACAGTATATATATATACATATATATATATATATATATATATATATATATATATATATATATATATATATATATATATATATATATATATATATGCATATATATATATATATATATATATATATATATATATATATATATATATATATATATATATATATACATATTTATATATGTATATGTATATATATATATATATATATATATATATATATATATATATATATATATATGTAAACATATATTTATATATATACACAAACATATATATATATATATATATATATATATATATATATATATATATATATATATATATATATATATATATATATATATATATATATATATATATATATATATATATATATATATATAACGGATTTTGAGCGAAGCGAAAAATCTATTTTTGGGTGAGATGGCCATGTCGTCCTGATGGAAGTTCCTATAGGGTAACTTCCTAGGGTATATTACAACTACGGCGATATTCCCAGAGAATTTACCTTAAGGTACCAGAATTCTAACTCCTGGAGCGAGTATCCCTCGTGAAAGGGATATCGCGACATATCAGAGGACGTATTCTTGACACGCCACATGGCAATCTGCATCCTGGACAGAGATTTCGTCTCGTAGGAGGGATTGGCAAGAAACGAATTCGGGAAAGAAAAAGGGGAGCCGCTCCCAAGGCTTCCCTATCCTCCGATTCGTATGCGTGCCTGGCGCCAATCCTGGCGCCATTTGTATTCCTTGTAGCGTACACGAGGTGCTACAGATACTGTATGTAGGGAGGGGTCCTACAGCCCTTTCTTAGAAAGGCAAGGGCGGGTCCATCAGGACGACATGGCCATCTCACCCAAAAATAGATTTTTCGCTTCGCTCAAAATCCGTTTTTTGGGCTCAAGCCATGTCGTCCTGATGGAAATGTACCAGAGCATTACTGTATCTGTGGATTCTCAGAACGTGCCGTACTCCCCGGATGTAATTTTTCCCGGTCGACTAGACCTAGAGACCTAAGATGTTACCGTTATACATCTTTTCAACTAACTATAAACCATGTTAGAGCTTCCTGCCCCCTACAGGGAAGAGTCCTACTACACTCTGGAAAAGTCTCGAAGAGTACATATACCTATGTATGAATACCAGGCAAGCTAATATAGTGGTCTCGCCCTATATTAAGTAAAGCATAGTTTGTAAAGAACCACTGAGTCAATATGAAATATCGACCAGTTCTCCGCACAATACTTGTATTGGACAATGGTTTTATATCCACATAGGAGGAAAACCAATGCAACATAGCTTGCATAAAGGAACAATTCTATTAGAATTATCCCAGATAAGGTACATAGAATGAATGCTCAATTATACCAATAATTTGACACAGGTGAAGGAGACGCAAGGTTCTCAAGAACCAGTTTATTGACAGGCAATAAATAGACAGGTTAACCACAATTATATATATATATATATATATATATATATATATATATATATATATATATATATATATATATATATATATATATATACATAAGAAGAGGATAACCCTAAACTTTAAGCATAAGTATGATAGTAAACAGAGCTTGTTTGTCTGAAAGAAAAACATTGAATGCCACTTTTAAGATACCGAGGTATCAAAGTTTTAAAAGTCTGTATTACAAATCAATGACATTAGCGTTAGAAACGCTTGGCACACATGTCTGCACTTATGCTAGGTTCACCTTTGGAAATGGAACAGTCTACATGGGCAACACAGTGCCCTCACTTAGTTTGTAGTACAGTATGTAACTACAGACTCACCCTGGAATTAATCGTCCCAATTAAGACCACTGTTCCTCGCAGAGTTAAACAGTAGGGTTAACACCGCGACCCACTGCTACCACAGATCTCTTTAGTTCCTCTACTTGCTTCGCATAGTGGCGAAAGAACACTCTGGAAGACTTCCAGCCAGTGTATGAACGGAGATGTTCAATATCCATACAATTAAAGAAATTTAAGGATGAGGCAACTTTCCTCGGATCGTGACCTGCGGGTGTATTGTCAGGATCCGCTCTGCGAATAAAATATGTGATTTTCGCTCTGAGTTGATTCAGAGATAAATTTGAGCCTGATGTTTCTCCCCTGAATAGTTGACCACCCTTGAAGTCTGAAGTTCTATGAAGATAGACCTTTAGGCATTCTACTGGTCATAGAGATGCATCTTTTTTCAGGGGGCAGATTCTCCAGGGACCCCACCTGTTGGTGGGTAACTCATTCTTGGCGAGAAACGTAGGATCCGGAAACAGGTTCAGTTCTCCCCCAACCAGGAACTGAACACGACCTGCCTCTCTCGAGAGGCTACAATCTCACTAACCCTGGCCCCGGACGCGAGTGCAAAATAGGAAAAAAACTTTTTGTGTCAAATCCTTTAATGCACAATCTTCATTGCTCAACAGAGAAGCGAAATGAAGAACTTGTCTAAAGACCATGAAATGGGCTTTGGAGGTGCTGAAGGTCTGAGCCTAGCACAGGCTTTCGGGACTTTATTAAAGATCTCGTTACCTAGGTCGACCTGGAAGGCATATAGAATGGGTCTTGTCAAAGCAGACTTACACGCTGAAATCGTGTTAGCTGCCAATCCTTGACCATGGAGGTGGAGAAGAAAGATAAGCAGAAGTCTGTCAAGATCTCCTGCAGATTCTTCGCCTTGACAAAAGGCCACCCATTTTCTCCAAGATGACTCATATTGCCTTCTAGTAGATTTGCACTTATATTCCTCAAGGAAGTCTATGCTGGCTTTCGAAATCCCGAAACGCTTTCTCACCGCTAGGGAGAGAAAATCATGAGCTGCAGGGTCCGGGTTTTCTGTAATGAAGCGCAGACAGTTGACTTCTGGACTCGCTGGGTCAGAACTGGATCTGGTAGCGGTACAAACTTCAGCTACAGTTCCAATGCCAGGAGGAACCACACGCTGTTTGGCCACTTGTGGGCCACTATTGCCGCTACCCCTTGAAGGATCTCAGTTTGTTGAGGACCCTCAACAGAAGGTTGTGAAGAGGGAACAGATAAATCTTGGACCATCTGTTCCAGTCGAGGGACATCGCGTCCACTGCTTCCGCTAAGGGGTCCTCGTACGGGGCACGTACAGGGGCAACTTCTTGTTGTCTTTCGTCGCAAAGAGGTATATCTGCAGTTCTGGGACTGATTCAGAATGAAGGAGAATGATTCTGCGTCTAAGGACCATTCCGACTCTATCGGTGTGAACCTGGATAGAGCGTCCGCTGTCACATTGCGGACTCCTTGAAGGTGAACTGCCGACAGGTACCACTTCTTCTTTTCCGCCAATCGGAAGATGGCCAACATCACCTGGTTGAGAGGTGGTGACCTCGATCCTTGTCGATTCAAGTATCTCACAACTACCTCGCTGTCCATCACCAACCTTATGTGGATCAAGTGACGCGGGGAGACTTTCTTTAAGGTAAGGAGCACTGCCCTAGCTTCTAGAAAGTTTTATGTGATAGGTCTTGAATAGCTTGGACCAAGTCCCCTGGACTTTTTTCCGATGAGAGTGACCTCCCCATCCCTCCTTCGAGGCGTCTGAGTGAATCGTCACCAACGGGGGAGGTGGCTGAAGAAGAACCGACTTCTTTAGATGTCTGGCTTGGGACCAAGGCCTGAGAAGAGTACTTAGCCGAAGCGGCTGGTCATCTCAGATCTCTTCGCGCGTTTGATGCATAACTTTTCCAAACTCCGATTGCATCCTTTAGCTGTGCTCTTAGCACTGGGTCTGTCACCGAAGCAAACTGGAGAGAGCGCAGTACCCTCTCCTGCTCGTGTCTTGATATCCTTTCGGAATCTAGAAGTCTCTTGAGAGAACCCGCTATCTCCTTCCTTTTCTTCGCCGAGATGGAGAAACGGTGTGACAAAAGGTCCCAGTGGATTCCCAGCCACTGGAACTTTTGAGATGGAGAAAGTCGAGACTTTTTTCTGTTGATCTTGAAGCCTAGGTACTCTAGGAACTGGATCACTTGACTGGAAGCTTGCAAGCATTCTGTCTCGGATGCTGCCCACACCAACCAGTCGTTCAGGTAGGCTACTACCTGAATTCCCTTTAGGCGTAATTGTTTGAGAGCTACGCTCGCAAGCTTCGTAAAAATCCTTTGGGCTATGTTGAGCCCGAATGGCATGGCTCCGAAGGAGTATAGTCTTCGTTGTAGCCTGAACCCTAGGTAGGCGGAGAGTCGATGGCTAATTGGAATGTGCCAATAGGCGTCTGACAAGTCTATAGAGACGGAATATGCCCTCTTGGGCAGTAAGGTCCTTATGTGTTGCAGTGTTAGCATTTTGAATTTGCAATTCACTATGAACTTGTTGAGTGGCGACAAGTCCAGAATGACTCTGAGCTTTTCCGAGTCTTTCTTGGGAACACAAAACAGCCTCCCTTAGAAATTGATGGGCTTCACCCTTCGGATCACCTTTTTTCTCCAACAGTTCTTGAACGTACTCCTCCATAACGGGGGTGGAGTGTTGGAAAAACTGAAGGCACGGGGGAGGAGTGCTGTACCAGCTCCCGCCCAGTCCATTCTTGAGTCGGCTGTGGGCCCAGGGATCGAAGGTCCACCGATCCCGAAATTTCAGAAGTCTCCCTCCTACCGGTATCACCTCCCTTGGACTGCCGTCCTGAGGTCTTGCCTTCCTGACCATGACCACCCCTGAATCCCCTTCCCCTTGAGGGGCGTCTAGACGAGCCTCTGGCTGCTCCTCTAGGCTTTGCTCGAAAGGAAGTAGACTGCCCTTCGAACGCTGGGGGGAATGCCGTGGACTGTGTAGACACGGCCTGGGGTACCCACTGAAAAGTGGTCGGGGTTTGTGCCGCGATCTGGGGCACTGAGGGCAATGGCAATTGCAGTTGCTGTTGCTGTCTAACAGGCTTGGCTGGCCGAGACGGTAGCCTAGTCCTCATGGTCTTCCTCTTTGGTTGAGGACCCTCATCCGGGGAAGACTTTCTTTTGATAGCCAGGCCCCACTTCTGGAGAAGGTTTCTATTGTCCAAGGCGGCCTTATCAACAACTTCTTTGACCAAGTCGGTAGGGAAAAGGTCTTTTCCCCAAATGTTGGAGGAGATTAGTTTCCTTGGCTCGTGCCTCACTGTAGCCGAGGTAAACACGAACTCCCTACAAGCTCTCCTTGCCTTGACGAAGCCATAAAGGTCCTTCGTCACTGTGGCCAGATGAGTCTTGGCCACTACCATGAACATTTCATGGACCTTGGGGTCACTTGCCATCGTCTCGAGAGTAGTCTGAAGAGACATTGAGGCAGTCAGTCTTTCTTTTGTATCGAACTCTCTTCGCAAAAGAAAGTCAGACAGCTTAGGGAGGTCCTCGCCGAACTGACGTCCGGCAATATCAGCATCCAACTTTCCAACTGAGAACGTAAGATGGACGTCCTTCCAGTCTTTGTGGTCCATAGGCAGGGCCAGCGACAAGGGTTTACACTCCTCTAGGGAGGGGCAAGGCTTGCCGGCCTCGACTGCTTTTAGTACAGCCAGAAACCCTTTCTGTAAAAAGGGGAAGGCTCTAGTAGGCGAGGACACAAAGGAAGGGAGCTTCCTGTTCAATGCGGCTACCTTTGAGTTCGAGAAGCCCCTCTCTTTCATCGAGGATGAAAGTAGAGCTTGAGTCTTAGCATGGTCCATCACTATGACCTCCTTTGGCTCTGTCTCCTCCTTTGAAGCTGGTTCCTTCCTCAGCCGGACATAACAGTCCGGATATGATGCCTTGCTGGGCCAGAATTCCACCTCCTCCAGGGGAACTGAGCCCAGCTTATCCGAGATGACGATCTTTCCAGTCGTCATCGGCATGTGCTCAGCATACCTCCATGGGTTAGCATCTGAGCACAAGGGAAGGTCTTTCACATTGAGCTTTTTCTGGGGCCCATGTGATTCTGCAAGGCACTGCATTCGCAGTTCCATTGCAGCCGCCTTCTCCTGATTCTCCTTCTGCATTTGTTGGATCATTCCAACAATAGAAGAGAGGGCCTGTCCCAGCTCTACTGGGAGACCGGCCGATGTTGAGGGAATAGGCTCCGGAATCTGAACCGGAGTAGCCGACACCTCGTTGACGTCTACCTCTACAACGTCTGGGGCTTGAACTTCATCCTGGGCTTCTGCCAGGAGGTCTTCCTCCAGACACTCGTCCACATCAGACATCCTGTCATCTAACTGGATGTCTTGCCTCGCGACCGCGACTTCAGCATCCACCTGGATCTGAACTTAGGGGATCTCCTCTTGAGGCTGGGGAATCACTGCATCAGCTGATGCCTTAGGGAAAAGATACGCCCTCATCTTCTCACTTGGAAGATAAGGGCCAGAAGTGTTCTTTTGGAAGCCCCTTACCCAGGTACGAAGCTTCTTCCTAGCTATATCCCTTGATTCCTCCGTCCTAGGGGAATCAAAGGTCTCAGTAATCAGGTTAGTGCACACAGTACATACCTGAGGGTCCCAATACCGGAGATCATCCTTGGAGACACCGTATGCTGCGTGTCTCCTACAAAACTCATGTCCGCAGAGGTTCTTGCTGCGGACGTTGCAGAAAGCACTTCCGCACTTCGGAGTGTCCTTCTGTAAAGAGAAGAAATTTCCATGAGTATCAAGTGAACTATGTATCACTGGATATGCATAGTATAGCATAACAATTCAGAAAGGAAAGACACACACTTGTGTTTCCCTCACAACCCATTGCTGCAGCCTTCCAGATAATAAAATCAAATGGTTAATCTCTTCTAGAGTAACCAATGCAAAGTTTCCAGAGGAAACAGGTGGAGCTCACACCTAAGCAATGATTTTAAAAACCTGGATAATAGACAGGAAAGAATTCACTTTCCTATCTGTAGGGCAACAGCAAAGGACTGTGCAAGAAAACACAAAAGTGTTAGAACACACAGTGCTGTACCAACACCCTTACCATAGTTTTCTTCTTACTGTATATGTTATACTGAAGAATACTAGTACAGTATAGGGGGATACGTGCCGGCCGGCACTTGCCGGCCGGCACACACCATAACTAGCTTTAAAGTATACTACTTAACAGCTATAAGGCGGCAGCACTCTGGTTCAAATGCATGTGCCGGTCGGCAGCAATTGCCGGCCGGCAACAGCCAATGTCGGCCGGCAATGGCTGCCGGCCGGCAACTACACAAGGTAGTACCCAGCTGCCGGCCACACTCTTGGTGACCGGCAGACAAGGGCTGCCATAAGCCGGCCGGCAAAGGTACAAGACCGATGCCAGCCGGCAGCAAAAGAACCAGAGGACTACACCTGCCCGGCTGCCGGCCTCATATGCCGGCAGCCGGGTCGGGTACAGCACTAGAAGAAAAATAGAATGGATGCCGGGATAAGAGTGTACACTACCTCCAAGCCCGGCAATCCGAAAGAGTGCATATAAGTAAGGGGAGAATCTAATTCAGGCTTCCTGACCAATGCCGTCTGGCTCTACAGGCAGGCATGGAAGAGGGACCAAGGGAGGTCCGGGCAGCACTCAAAAATATAAGGCCCTTGCCGGCCGGCAGCTCTGCCGGCCGGCAGCTCGGCCGGCCGGCAGCTCGGCCGGCCGGCAGCTCGGCCGGCCGGCAAGGGGCTGAGTCAATTCCACATTCTAACCTATACTAGGTCCAGATGTAGAACGACGTACAGTACTGTAATGGCTAGGCCATTACGGAGATAGAGAGGGAAGGGACAAGAGGGTCCTACTGACCTTGCTTTAGTGACGGATCACCCGCAGCCAAGAAACTTATCTTAGCCTAAGGGAGATCTAAGGGGGAAGGCCAGCAATACTTGCCAGCTCCCAGAGCACCAAAGCAAGGAAGGTGTTGCTACTCCCAGGGAAAGAAATTTATCTTCCCCCGAGAACAGCAACAAGGACTAGTCTGGTAGATCACAAAAGAAGGAATCATATCC